>NC_066854.1:12802775-13102775 GCF_001640805.2 Lates calcarifer
ACCTGTGAGTAGTCACTACATCACCCTGACTCTAGCACCAAAATTTTTTGTGAAGTTGGTGAGTGAATTTCGCTGTGCCACTTTTTGGTACAACCAAAACTTATAATAAGAAATTGAAAGCACTGACACGTCATAATACAGTGACTATTATGGTAAAAGGTGGTTCTTGTGTTCAGCAGCCACACCACGTTGTTACCACTTGTTATTTTGTGTCTCAGTCATCTCTCCCGTGAATTCTTGAGAAAAGGTTTGACCTTTTGCATCTTGATATTTACCTTGTCTTCGATCATATTTACAATGTTGTAATGATGAGCTGGTTTTGTTTATCATTACAAACCACATGTCTTTCTGCTTTGGCACTGTATATCGGAGCATATGATCTGCCTATACATTAAGGCACTTGGGAGTTATTTGAAGTCTGAAGCCCTGCCAGTGCCCCCTGGACCAGTGCTCTTAGAATTGAATTCCAAAGTGTTCCTCCTCTTGGGAGCTCAGCCAATCTCATTACACATCACATTATGAGATATACTGGCTGCAAAGTTAATAGTGTTGTGAGTGTTCTGCTGTAACTGAAAGGGTACACCATCTGGGGAGCATGAAAGAGCTGATAGATTTTGATACCTCTCGTCCTCAAGTGGAAAATTTGGTGTAATGGTGAATATCTATAGGAATACAGCTAGTGCTAATTATGTTGGTGTGGCCAGTTTGATGCTTTTATATGTACATAAAACATTATGACTGTGTGTCTCATGTTACGTTGTTGCGAGGTTTGACTAAACCAAATGCTTCTGTGTTAAGTTAGTACTTGAATGAATGTACTGTTGCAGTGTCAGGAGCCTCAAGGGATAAATATAGACTTGTGAAGAAGTCCAACAATCACTGGTAGATGGTGTGTGTGAGACAGAAAAGACCACACACACATAGACACACTGGCAGATGAAAAGAAAGGCTTTATGTTGATAATGAGGCAGATTTGACATTACTCTCATTTGGATGTGGTGTTTATTTCTCTGCCTCTTCCTCCCACAATTCCCCCTGACCACAACTCCCTGTGTCCTGACAAACCAAGAGAGAGAGAGGGAAGAGACAGAGGAGGAGCATTAAAAAAAATGGAGAGGTGAAGAAAGAGAGAGCAACCCACAGACCACATAATGGTTGTGGCATCAGTTATATGGCTAATGCTGAGAGAGAGAGAGGAAGAGAGAGAGAGACTACAGTTTGACTACTGCCTTCAGCCAACTTTCCATTTACAAGATGATACAATTCAATATATTTTCTAGTATTTTACAAAAAGTAGCAACAGCATAGAGAACAATAGAAGGCTAGAATGAATAGAACGAATCAGACATAACAGAAAATTCTAATGGGGAAAGTAAGTTAGCAATGACATTAATGCTGGAGTGACAGTAATTCAATCCTGTTCAGGGATATAGGTGGGATTAACACAGATGGTCAAATCTTCACCAACAGATACATTAGTCTCCAGTATTCTGCTACTGTGTGCATCTCATCTGTTGGATAATGTTACATTAACAGGAGAGAAAAGGAAGGACCTGCAGCGGGTGGCGAGGGCGGCGCTACCCTCCTTCACAGACATTCAACCTGTGTGATTTTAAAGGACACCCCACCCCACCCTGGACATCCTCACCTGTTCTCTGCTCTGGGAAGAGATACAGGACCAACAGATTGAAACACAGGCGGTCAAGTGCATAACCCCCTCCCCCATCCCTCCCCTCTCTTCACTGGTCTCTTTATAATATTTGCACTACTCCCTCTGTATATACCACCTCATTATGTTGTGTTTTATTTCATTTTAATTTATTATATATTGTATATTATATTCTATTAAACCTTAAAAGTCTTGATTTACGTAGACAAAACTTTTACAAGCAACAGGAACTGTAATGTTGCAATGGATTCTGTGAGTTATGCTATGGGCTACAACTTGACCCCTGGTTTTTAGCTCCTATATTTGTTCCTATTTTGGAAAATATCACACCAAATATGTTATTAACAGTTCCTGTTCTGTTTGCTATGCACCACTGGATGTACTGAAAACTGTCAATCAATGATTTTGATACTATAAACATGCTGAGATACCTGCATATCGAATCAGAGTGTGTAAAATGTGTGCTGCTGAATTTTGACAGCAGCTCTGTCGAAGGCCACATGTGCAATACATGTTGATGCGTTGGCACAATGAGCAGGATGATAAAGCTGTTGGATATCTCCCAGCTCTTACAACACCTCCTCATATCTCTGTCTATCTCTGTTCATGTCTCCACTTTGTCCGCAGTCATAAAGATTAGATGGTTCTCTTCAAACTCCTCCCGGTCGGACTAAAGTCCAGAGGTTACCTCCGCCTGCTTAACAAGACCGAGCTGAGACACCAACACTCACACACAGGAGACCAACACATGAAGGTGAGTGATCCACAGTCTGGCTGTTATGGAAATCTTTCATGTTTTCTCAATGTTTCTTCTTTTCCTTTCTTTCTAAGAATAATAAGAAGGGAAAAAAGAAACAACCAATCAGATTTCAGGCTCACTAAATTACATTAAGGTGCCTAATAGCAACCTCAAATCCCCTCACTGGCAATTTACTAAAATTCACCTATGGATTGTGTTAAGCTCGGCGACTGGTAGAAGTAAGTGTGTGGTATTAAGGTCAGTACTGGGCATCAGGAGGTGAATTTTCATTAGCCATGTCCCCTAGAAAATATATAGATATATTCTAATAACAATTTTTAAATTAATGTTTCTGCAAAGTTGCAAAGTTTCCATACAGTAGCCACATGAAATAAGAAGAGCATGGTTAACCACTATAGAAAAGTTTTCCTTGAAGTTTGGACTCATACCTCCCAGTTGCAAATGAACCAGGCCTTGTACACAGAGGAGATCTTTTGAGTGTGAACAGACGATCAGAACCTCCAGTCGGTCAGACAGTGAACAGCTCTGTCCCAACCTGCTCGCACTGATAGTCATGTGTTTTACTGTGTAGAGATGTTACTAGGTGTTAATGCAGTCAACATGATCTCAATCCAATAGTGTCTCGATACTGGCCTGATGCACACACACACACACACACACACACACACACACACACTCACACTGTAATCTCTCTGCAATTAACAGGGCTCTGTCTCGGCAACTTGATATACACTTAGTGAAGTGGAAGAACAGAGTGAAGACAGCGAACTGAGTCAGAGACAAATATCACAGAAACATTATTGTTTTTTTTTACTACTTCATATATATATATATATATATATATATGCAAATACCGTGAGCTATTTTCCATACAATCGCCTTGCAAATTTTAAGACAATTTTAAGACCTTTGAAGAGTTGCAGAATAATTGTGTTTTAATGTAAAATGAAGAATAGGAAGATGGATATTAATCTCATATATCAATCTCAGTGTGTTAAGTAAAGAGCTGGAGTCAGGATGTGGTCAGACTGGAAGACTGGAACCAGTCTCTGCTCAGTGTCAAAAATACACCTACCAACACTGAGCTGTATGGTGGTGCAGTGGTTAGCACCAGCAAGCTTACAGAAGCTCCAGGTGTTCTGGTTTCCTCCCACAGTGCAAAGACCTGCAGGTTAGGTTAACTGGAGACTCTAAATTGGCCAAAAGTGTAAATGTTAGCATGAATGGTCCTTGACTCTCACCCAGTGTCAGCTTGGATTGGATCCAGCCCCCCTGCAACCTTCAAAGATAGCAGTTTTAGTTAATGGATGGATGGAGTTTTTAGTTTTTACGCTCTGCGAGTTGCCAGATATGGTCCATGAGCACAAGCTTTGGTTGTTGCCAAACCTGTCAACCTCACTGTGACAACACCTCAGTGAGCTGTGCACCAAGCTGTTTTCCAAGAGATAGCTCCAGCAGAAGTCTCCTATAAAAACCACAGTGTTGTTTTATACATTTCTTTTTTTTTCTTCCTGTTTTAACAATTAAAATACACAGTCTTAAAACAGGAGCTTTAGACAGCTTTGGACAGAGCCTAGGCTAGCTGTTTTCCCCTGCCTCTTTATGCTAAGCTAGGCTAACTACGTCCTGACTCCAGCCCTGTGCTTGACACACAAACACAGAACTCAACATAAAATACAAACAGACGAATTATTGATCACCTGGTTATTTTAAAATGTTAAGATGATAAGAAATTTTGTATGCAAAACCGATTTTTAAAAATTTGTATTTATTTTAACGTTTTTTGTTTTTTTTGTTTTTTGAACTGGCGCTACAGAAAAGTTCAGAGAGTGCCTTTAGTTTAGATACCTTGTTAGGTCACAGTTGAGAAAGTTTGGCCTGATGGTTGTGTACAAGGAAAGGGAAGACACCATAAATATCTGCACTAAATATCATGACAGTCTGGGTCATAGTTGTTCAGAAATAATGCTCTCAGTGAACTTCAATGGGCTGGCTAAAGACCACAAATCACCTTGGGAGGAGATCATTTATACTTTTTTTTTTTTTTTCAGATGCTCTATCCATACATTCACGCCTGCTCACACACACACACACACACACACACACACACCCTTTTTACCTTTCTCTATCTATCTCTATCTATCTTCAGGTGTTATCTGTCCGTTTAAAGCGGAGGGCAATTAGGCCGTCAGTCTCATTAATAATACATTGTTCAGCTCGTTAATTATTTACCTTAATTGCTGATTTAAGTTTCCCTTCCCTTGACACAAACAGCCACAAAGGGAGATACACACACACACACACACACACACACACACACACACACACATACAGGAGGTCACTCACTCTCAAAGGTGATAGATGGATTGAGTTTCTCCTGCTCTCTTTCCAATCTTTTCCTCTCTTTTTTATCCTATTGTGTGAGTGTGTGTGTGTGTGTGTGTGTGGGAATATGCACAGAATGCGATTCTGTAGTCGCGGATGGTGAATCACGGTTCCTAAATCAATACAGTTGATTGAGTGTAAATGAAAAGCTACTAAAACTAAGTGTCACCGTGTTTCTGTGCTTTGTTAATGAGGCTGCATACAACAGGGAATCCTAATATTTTATTAGGGGGGACATCTCAGGTTTACACATTAAATAAGAGTAGCTGATTTATTAATCAGCAACAGGACAACTAAAATATTAATACATTTCTAATTAAGTGGGAAATATTCATTGGGAATATTCACTCTGCTTTACCTCTGTTTTTGGTTTTTGGTCTCAAGTAAAGCTAAATGTATTAGCTTAGCACACAGACTGGAAACAAAGGGTTAGCTTGTCTTTGTCCACATGTGATAGAATCTACCTAACAGCACTTAAAGCTCACTTTTAGCAACACACTCTAATCTGTGTATTCATTCAAAAATGGAAGAATAAAAAGGACGTATTGTGGTTTTGCAAGGGATTATGAACCGGACTATTACTTGGTTGACACCAGTGTTTTACATGAAGTCTGCTCTCATTACACTAGTTGATATTACTAGTTTAATGTGTTGTCTGATGGTAATGTAACAAGCCAGCTAACTTTGTATAATAATGTGTGCTACATGCTTATCTACAAACACCTTTGGACTTAACCTTGAGTCTTTATCAGCAACACATAAAGTTGTCTCCCTTTCTGTCCTTTTCTAATTTTCTTTTTTTCTTTCTTTTCCTCTCTGTCATTTGCTCTTTAACTCTTTCCTTCCCTCCCTTTTTTTTTTTTTGTTCTCTGATGGCGGTGTTATAGTCTGACTGAGTCATGAAACACACACCCTCTCTGTCTGTTTCTGTGCAGGTTCATGTCATCTCTCAGCGCTGTGAAGAAGGTGGTTGGAGACCTGTCAGTCTTACAGACAGACAGACAGACAGATAGTGATATGTCGCTGTCAGTAACAAGGATTCATCCTGTTGTGATGCTGCATGCTGACAGGAAATCACTGTTACTGGGTGCGAGTGTCACACTCACACACACTCTTTACTGTTCGAGGTGCACTCTCGTCTTGTGATTTCATTTTGAATAAATTAATATTTCTTTCTGTCTTTAGCTGAAAGTTAAAGGATCAGTCTGTGTAGACTTTACAATGTCAGAATGAATTTATTTCTGCAGTGTTGCATGATGAGGCTTTTTTCACCACTACATGAAGAGGAGGCTACATGCATGTGCCTGAAATATAGTTTTTATGTTTTTTGAAAAGAAACCATTTAGGTGGTTCATTATGTCAGCATTGTATAGTCACACACACACACACACATATACACACACACTCAGTAGCAGTAAAGAACAGTCTGATGTCTCTGTCCATGGTGCTGGAGAGACTGATATTAGTGTCACTCAGCTAACTGAGCTGTTTTAAAGGTATAGTATGTCATATATTAAAAATATATGACACTAGCTCCACTAGCATGGCTCTAAACTCTTGTGAAAATATCCTATTTTATGTCACTTTTGACCAATAATGTTATCTCATATACTTAGATATGTAGTTGTCTGTGCAGTGCAGAAACTCTATGTCTATATGTAGACTGGTTAAACTTCTGGAGAGTGTGAAGTGGCGCTTGTACTTGTGTTACAATATCACTAAATGAGAGAATGGACTCTAATTATCTTCAGTTGCACTGTATGGTCTCCTATCAGAGTCTGAGTGTATGTTCTGTTGGTGTAAGCTCACATCACAACTGGCCGTCTGGTTAAAATTAAATCCACCAAAACACACACACACACACTCACACACACACACACACACACACACACCATCCCCTCCCTTCCACACCGATTTGGTTTCACCCGGCTAGTTCGTAGACAGAGCCTGGTGTGTGTGTTTGTGTGTGTATTTATTTACCTGCCACACAGTACTTTTACTGCAATAAGCCCTTCACTCCGACCCTGGGGAACCTGTGTTCCAGCATGTGCACGCACACACACACACACACACACACTCACTTGCATGCAGACATACATGCACGTGCATACAAAACTAAACACAAGCACACGCATATACACACTGTTAAAGGACAAAATAAAACCTCTCTCTCACACACACATGCACTCACAGACCCCCGTGAGGCCTCCCGTTAGCTCTTGGTTAGACGTTTGGTCGTGACATGCTGGAGGAAAGGCGGCCCAGCGGAACCGACTATGGGCAAACACAAACAAATAACAGCAGCCAGATGCCAAAACAGCAACAGGAGAGCTGAGCGGCAGTAAGAGGAGGAGGAGAAATTCACTCTCATAGAACTACTGGTTTGTCAGGGCAACAAAGATGCACTGAAGTGATCACGAGGAGACACTTCAGGAAAGATTTTACATCTATCTACAATTTTATTTATTTATTTATTTATTTTGTCTTCTAACTCAGAGTGTTATTACATTACCATTTCTACAGCTTTTATCTCAAAACCCATCCTTTGACTTTTGAGACTTTTGAGTTGGGGGACAGTGGCTGTGATTGGTCACGTTAAAAACCTCCAGCCTCCAGCCTGGAGAGAGACTAGGATCCAAATGTTTTTTCAGTTTGGATATGTGACGTCAAAATTATGACTAGTAATAACTGGATTGTAGATGTTTGAAATTGCTCTTATTCCTGGTAAAAAAAATTCTATATCTGAAAGCCTGATACACATGAATAGCAAATGTGACGTCATTTGTCTTTGGAAGAATGACGCTGTGGATATGAAATTTAAAAACTTTTTAACCAGGAAGAACTTTAAAAAAAATATATGTTAAATTTAGTTTGGAGTTGTACAATCAAAGTTGCAGATTTTACTGATACAAATGTTAATTATGGATATCTTTAATTGCCATTCTGACCAGTAAGAATACAATTGATATTATGGATATCTAAGATGTATTAACAGGTAGGAGTTTGGTTCAATCAAAGTTACAACAGTCTTAGCATAAGCACCATCAACTGGCCCGGCTGGACTGACGTATGAGAGAGAGATTATGTGTCAGTGACCAAACCAAACAGTTAACCAAAGGTCATGGTCAGTGATCACAGTGACAGAGCAGAGTCTTCAGCCACTGTCCTCCAAAGTCTCAAAAGTCCACTTGAAGAGCGAGTGAGTGTTGAGCAGATGTTTGTGTGAAGGTTGAACGCGCCCTGCTCGCAGACACTGTTCTGTGCGCTCTTATCACAAGCACGTTTTGAGACTAATTAAATGCCATAAGTAGTGCAGATGTTGCCTCTGTTAGTGTACACACACACACACACACGCGTGCGCGCGCACACATCTTGTAACACAGTTAGATTGTAATACTCACCAGGGATTGGCTGAAGAAACAATCCATGCGGAGTGCTGAGCAGAGCGTAGTGTATCATGGCCATCCAGAAATGGTTGAGAAGCGGCCCTGGAGATCTATGTGGACCCTCTCTGTCTCTTAAAGATTTCTGCTCATGTTTCCCTCCAGCAGAAACTGATATTATCATACAGCAGTCAGTTCTTCTGTTCCCCATGGAGCCCTTTCCCTTAAACAACCCCCAATAACAGTAAAGTTGCAGGTCAAAAAAAGGTGTACTTGCTTCCCAAATACTGACAAGGATCAATAAACGACAAGAAAGGTGCATCTTAAAAAAGCACTTTTTTTTGTATTATGTCTTGTACTTGGCCTTTTTTTCCTACTACACTGTGAAGGAACTGCCAACTGTGGTCACTAACTCATTCATACACTCATTGACGCTGAGCTCAGGGAGTGTGTCTGCCACTTAAAGTTCCCCTCCAGAAATGTTTTTAAGTATGTAAAAATACTCTGCTAGGATTCATATTTTTTTCACATGGTTTTCCCAAATCAAAAATGGAAAAAAATAAATAAATAAAAATCCTAGGTAGGTAGGTGGAAGGAGGGGAAAGTGGGGTTAATGCAGGGCAGAGGGGTGTGGCAGGGTCTGAAATGACAGGAGGGTTAGTAATATGGAAGAGGCAGGCAGATAATGAATGACTATTAATGAGTTGTGACAAAGAACCACTTCCTCTTCCTCTCTCCTGCTTCAGATTAATAATACCCCCCTACTTTCTGACTGCATGCCCTCTGCTTTAAAGGACGCCAATCTCCAGTCTCTCTTTTTCTCTGTCCCTTAGTTCTGCTTGATCTGAATGTTGTATTTGTGACTAACTCTTACAGAATCCTTTTAGAGGTTTAAGTTGTACATGCTTGGCAGGACACACAATGTTATTCTAAACCAACTCTCTCTGATTAATCTGTGATTGCCCGTTGTGTCTTTTGGGATACCACAAGGCTGCGTCTTAGGACCAAAGTAATTTCATAGTACATGCAACATCCTCTGTGAACTGAAGGTACATTTCCAGTTTTAGGCAACAGATTGTAATCCGTTGCCATCTATCTATACTCCATCTATACAAATATGAACAATTATGTTGTAATATGTTGTAATAAAAAGTCCAAAGTACATAAAAACTGCAGGGAAGGTTTGCTGTCACTCTGACTCATTACTTTACTTTGTATAAACAGCGGCCCATGCTCATGGGTATTGTAGTATTTAGACCCAACAGGTTAACCTCTCTGCAGAAACAAATGGCTAATAGGAGCTGGGACTCAAAAACCTTGACAAGTAGGCTGTTAATTGTCAGTGGTTCAGCACTACAATTTCAAATTCACATTACACACAGCAATTTGATTTAACACAGCTATCAAAATGATCATTTTGGCTGTAAGTAAAAGGTGGCCTCAGGTCTGCGGAATATTAGATTATGTGAGGAAAAGAATGAATGAATAAATGAGGCTCAGGAATAAGTAACAGGTGGAAATCTTGGCTGGACATGATAGAAATTTAAAGAAATAATAGATGGAATTTCTTTGTGAAAGAGAGGGAAAGAAATGATTTTTCAGGAAACATCCAGCAGTAATTGAAAAATGAAAAGTACAGAAATGAGATTTCCAGTCAGTTTCTTTGATGAAGGCTTACTGTAAGTTCTAATTGTATAAAAGATGTTTGGAGAATGGAGGAACCTCTCTGTCCTTCACTCTCTTTTTCCTCATTCTTCCACGCTGACACACACTCTCTTTCCATGCGTATGCATGCAGTCCTGATCTCTTTACAGTGACATTAAAGCAGAGCAGCGTCTCCTCTCTCTGCTCGGACCGACTGGGACTTTAAGTGTATTGTTGTCTAATAGAGAGACTGCGGGGGGAGTGCAGTGGTTTCTGGAAATGGACTCACACACACACACATACACACAGTCCATCAGTAATCACAGACTGAAGACACTTTGGTAACACTTAGAGTGGCCTTAATGCATTATAAGCTTGCTATAATCACATTATGGGTGAATCATAATTCTGAATACAACATGGACAAAACAGGATGGTTGAATACTTCATAGGTCAGGACATGATTATTGAAATTAATGTAATTTTATATCTTAAATTACTCATCAGGCATTTGACACATTCTCTTATTTGGTGTCTTACATGTAAAAATGTTGCTTAAGCTTTTATTTGAGAAGGAAAGTAATTCATGGAGGATGCAGCTCTGACATGAGACTGGGATTCACATCAGTATTTTACCAGGTTTACAATCATGAACCTGAACCTTGACCAATCATAGAACATTTCTACTGATGCTTTAGTTGGTACCTGCCTCCTCATTACCACCTGCAGGGATGGGCATTGCGGTTGGTTGCTGGGCAGCAGGCAAAGGCAGGGATCAGTGCATACCCTGAACTGACTGATTAGGTGAATTCAGTATGAATTTTAACAATGGAATCCTCTGTTCTTTATTAGGGCAGTGCTGAGTGTAACGTAATTAGAACCTGTTCATCAATCTGCTTTCCTCAGGTGAAACCAGGCCATGTGATCAGCCCAGTCTAGGGTAGTGGGAGACGATACTTCCTGGCTATCATATCGCCGTGGCGACCCACTATAATTAGACCTATCAGAGGAAGCCTTTGCCAGACCAGATCTATAATCCCAACTCTACAGATTAGTCATTTTAAAGGCAGTGTCAGCAAAATGGGACAGCCAATGGAATCAACTGGGACTGAAGAGAGCTTCACCTTCTGCACAACTTGGTCCTTTTTCCAAAATTATATATTATATATTAATAATATTAAATAATATTATTTAAATGAACAATTAGTCACCTAATGTGGGGAAAAATGTTACGTCCTGTTACGGCTCCTGCCCAAAAACCTCAGCCTACTAGACTAATCTGAGGTCAGAAATATTTAATGACAGCTTCAGCTGAAAGTTTCACAAAATAGCTCAAACGTTTGGGAGGAGTTAGGTGATGAAATCATTTCCAAGGAGGGTGTGTGTGTGTCTTTCACAATGATTTTAATATAACAAAAATGATATGTAAGTTTTGTATTGTTACTGGACAAAACTCATTTTATTTTCCTTTACCTGTTGCTTTATGATATAATGTTTTATCTGCATCTTTACTACAAAGACAACTATACTTCATTGTTTTCTTTGACTAATGTTAATTATCATGTTTAGAAGACCTTGATTCAGTCTGAGTAGTCTTCAGATAGATACTCAGAACACTTGCAGATATTTATCAACTTATGTGGATTGGTAGATTAAACTAAAGAAGTGAAGGTGGCAAAAACAGGATTTTCAATATGTCCATTACATTCATTTATCTAACAAGTTAGTTTATAATGAGCACTACAGCCTCAGTGTACTTCTAGCATTGCTGTAGGCTCAACTTTTCTATGCTCTCCTGTTTGTGAAGCCTTATTTCATCATTACCATTTCACCCTCTGCTGCCCTCATCATTTACATATGACAGAGATACAGAAATCACTCCACTCCACACAGGAACATTGAGTGCGTGATCACACTTCATGTAGAAACGTTGATACCTGTTGATGATGTGGAAGCGGTGAACTCACTTTTCACACTTTTTCACACGTTTTTATGACTTAAAACATTACTCAGATTTTAAGGAGGGAATAAAATGAGACTGTAAAGGAGAATTAAAGGGAAATGAACACAATATTATATATGAATCTTCTATTCAGACAGAGCTGAAGTTATTGTACTAGGCCCTAAACACATATATAGTTGCTTTGGATGGCATTACCTCAGCCTTGTCATCAAAAGGATGCTGGAAAACGAATCCATTCTACTACTGGACGACTGCAATGCCTTATTATCAGGATGTCCCAATAATTCTATGAAAAGCCTCCAGCTGATCCAAAATGCAGCAGCGTGATTACTGACTGAGATCACATTTCTCCTGTGTTAGCCTCTCTGTACCGGCTCCCTGTTAAATCCAGAAGAGAATTTCAATTCCTCCTCCTTACACACTTACACACTGACGCTCCTACATTTAAGAACAGGCCTCAAACTTTATTTTATTTATTTATTTGACATGGACATCATAATAACACTGGACAAACCAGATGCATTGCTTGAGTGTTTTAGCACAAGTGCTAATTCTCAACACTTGTCCATGGGAGGCTTTTAAGAAAATTCATCCTCAGAAGTTAATATTCTCATGTCCAGACTTTAGCCACTTTTGAAGGCTTCTGTTAAAGTCTCGGTTTCAGTTTGTTTGAAGCTGGACTGTCCAACAGAAGTCTTATACATTGAACATCGGTCTCTTAGAGTTTTGACGTCTGGTAACCAGAGCATAGAGTTGAAGCATATAGTTAGGACTGGCTCAGGTGAACCCTGAACCACCCCTGAGTCTGGGTCTGTCAGAGGGTTTTCTTTTTCCTCTCCACTGTCCACTGTCAGTGGTGCTCATGGTGGGAACTGTTCCCTCTATGATATTGTAAGTTCTTGACCTTGCTGTGTGAAGCGCCTTGAGATAATGTATGTTATAATTTGGTGCTATGTAAATGAAATTAATTGAATTGGATTAGAAAAAATAAATAAAGAAATAAAGCAAAAAAGAAAGGGAGGGGAAGAAAAAGAACACGTAGAGGTTGAGAGGAGAGGAGAGGAGAGGAGGAGGCGAACTCTCTCTCTCATCTTGTCACCAGACTCCAGAGTGGACTGCAGTAAACTGGACTTTAATTACAGCAGAGAAATGACACTTGATCCACTGAGATCAGGTCACATCAGAGAGAGGAGAGAGAGAGAAGAGGGAGGAGAGAAGAAAGGAAGACAGCTGAGGGGAGAGCAGAGAGGAATATGGTGGAGAGGAGAGCGAAGCAAAGGGTGAGCGAATTATGTAGAAGAGGTGGGGAAAGGAGGGGAATTAAGATGGCAGGAGGAAAAATGAGAGGGAACTGGAGAAGGAGAAGAAGGGGTGAGGTGAGGTGAAAAAAAAGGAGATACTGGGGGATAAGAGGAGAGAAAATGAGACAATACAAGAAATAAGCATGAGAGGAAGAGAGAAGAGAGAACAGGAGGAGAGGTGAAAGAAAACGATGAGTGTGGAGAAAGAAGAGCAGGAGAAAGGAGGTGATAGAGGATAACAAGTGGGGGAAAGATAAGCACTGAGTGGAAGAGGGCAAAGAGAAAGAAAGGGAATGGAGCAGAAGGACAAAGAGGAATGAGAGGAAAGAATAGCAGAATGAGATGCTGGGAAGGATGAGGAGGAGAAGGGGTGGGTGGGGGGTGGGGGGGATGAGGTGGGGGAAACTGCAAAAGAAAGAAAAAGTGGAAAAGACGACAGGAAGGAGAAAATGCTGTTGTACTGTTCTATTTTAAAAGCAGATTACAGGTATAGCATCTTTGCACCTTAAGACAATCATACAAAATGAAAACTGTGCTGTTTGTTCACTGAACAACTGCTACAACAAGTGGGTATATTCAGGTGTATATGAACCAGCCAGTCTGGTCTATACACTCACCAATCACTTTATTAGGAACACCTTATCAATACTGTGTAGAGCCTCCATTTGGTCCATTCTGATGTTTAATGTGAACATTAACTGAAGCTCCAGACTTTCTGTGATCTGCCTGATTTTACATTTTACACTGCTGCCTTCTGATTGGCTGATTGGATAATTGTATGACTGAGGGTTAAAACTTGATTTTAGAGCTAAGGCTAGCTAGCTAGGTTAAGGCTGGAGTTAAGCATTTACATGTGATGGTTTAAGTTAGGGTACGGGGAAAGGGAATACATTATGTGAGTGAGTGAGTGTCCTCACAGAGATAGATGTGTGTGTGTGTATATGTGTGTGTGTGTGTGATTGATGCTCCAGCAGAGTGCAGTGGTTAGCATTAAAGTGCAGCCTCTCGGGTTCCGTTGGTGTCAATATCAGCAACATCACAAGCGACGATCTCTGAGCTGTCCCGCTGCATCACTCTCACCGCACAACTCCTCCCTGCTTTTCCCTCTACTCCAGTCTTTTTTCCTCACCCTCTCCTCTGTTGTCCTTTGGCCTCTCATTTATTTCATTTCTCTTGTTTATATCTCATTTGACTCTCCTGTCTTGTCTCCATAGCTTTTCCTCTGCACTTCATTTCTTTGGATATTTTACCTTTTAATTTTAATAAACGCATTACAAATCTGAACAGGGGTACATTAGCGGTCAACAGCAGGCCAAGGATTTGCACTGGTTTTGTGTTATTTAGTGAAATCTTGCAGTGATTTTTTGAAAATCAGTGGACATTATCGATTGTCTGGTGAAAAGCTTGTAGGAGCAGATACAATGCAAGATAGGAAATCCAGCTTGACCAACACTAGGGACTGAACGTCAGGATATCTCAGCCTCTGACTCTTCAGTTTTGACCATTCTGTTGTGAGCGGCCCAACTTTATAGAACTAAATTACATATTACATTTACAGCTACTGAGCGCTTCCTTCAGAATGTTCCTGTCAGGATGGAAAAATCAGGAGCTCTCTATCAGATCCAATATAAGGACAAAATTTGTAAAGGTCTGTCAATATGGAAAAAAAATGTAGGTGTAAAAAGTTGGTACTCTAAACCTTGGATCGCCAAGTCTCTAGTAGCTGCTAGCAGACTTTCAGCATGTTTAATGTGAGGCAATACTGGCCTCAGTCTAATCTCTAAAGATCCTGTCAAAGTGGTTTTCAATACATTACAATATGTTCATCACAATCATAATGAAGCAATAAAGAGAGATTATCAGACTCCTAAAGTCTGCCTCTGTTTCACTTAGTCTCTCTTTCCCTCTCCCTCTCTATCATCTATCTCTATCTCTCTCGCCCTCCTCCTCTCTCCCTGTGTTTGTGTCCTTTGCCCACTGCGGTGGTCTCCGGTTTCCTTAATGGTTCCCAAGATGCACTGTGGCTTTGTGGGGGAATATGTGTGTTTGTATGTGTGTGTGTGTGTGTGACAGAGAGAGAGTGCGTGTGTGTGTGTGGGCAGCAAGAGGTGATGCGGTCATTTCGACACATGAGAGGTTTTCCATCAGCAGCTACAGGCTCTGTGAGCTGCTTCAAAGGCACTTACACACACACACACACACACACACACACACACACACACACACACACTTCTATAACCCAAGAGAAATCACAGACACAGTCAAACTGAGGAAATCCACACATTATGTACATCAGAGTTGTAAAGTGCTCCTTGCTGTCACTTTGTATTCAAAATCCATCAAACTGGAAGCCATTAGTTTTTTCCTCTAATGTAAACATCCAGTGCTGAGGATGCAGCCAATGCATATAGCAGTATGTTGTTAGTTTATCAAGGCAGACAGTGTTGTTCAACCAGGTCTAAAGGCACAGCCCAAAGAGGCCTCAGTATGCTTCAAATTAACTAGTTTGAATGGCTTGTCCTCCAACTACGTCAAAAGGAAAATGTGTCCACACCTGTTCCAGATGGAGACACTGAATGGGGGCGAAAGAGGTGGTCTCTGCTCAAAGGCACTTTTGGTGTTGCTTCTACACATGAAACGTTGTTGTGTGAATCACTGCATAAAGAGGGGACGTTTGGCAGTTTCAGTTTCGGGAGCAGCCATCTTGCCATCATAGAGATATAGCTTCCAGTTTCAGGTTGGGTTTGAGTCTCAGATTTGGAAGTATCAGTTTGGTTCAGTGGGTCAGGCCTTAAAGGTTTTAGGTCAATGCAGAACTCCAGCAGTATTATAACCTTCAGAGGCTGTTAGACAGGAGGTTCTTAGGTTGTCTTCACAACGGGCACCGACGACCTTCTGACCACAGCTCCTACCCACCATTCTCTGCAAATGGAGGCTTTGGACGTGGCCCACCTGGACACCATGTCCCCAGCCTCCCTTGGGATGCACAATATATTCTTCTGAAGGTGGAGGTTCTCAGTCTGTGCAGGTTCTCAGTCATCCAGGTCATGGTAGTCTTAAGTGCTAAAGTTGAAGGCAACTGGACTTCTTTTAGGTTTATTGAAGACGTTTCACCTCTCATCCGAAAGGCTTCTTCAGTTCTGAAAACTGGTTGGAGAGTCCCAGGTATTTAACTTCTGGGAGTCGTTAGGGTCACATGTCTCAAGGTGTGAATGGGGGTTAAATCTCCTGGGTAAGGATCTCAGGACTGCATTATAGGTGGAGGTTCCACCACCAGGTGGTGATCAGTTTACAGAAATGGGTTTAACAATATGTCAGAAAATATCAAACTGTATACTTTTAACATGGTCTTCAAAACCTTGAATGTGAATGAGATGTTTACCTCTGCTGACCCTTGCCATGACTTTTAATTTCCCTAGCAGGCCTGAAGTCTCCCAGCATGCAACACATCAGATCACCCTCAGTCTCCCCAAACAGTGTTTTTTACGAAAATTATACAGATTCAGCACAATCACAATGCACACACCTCACAGTTGAAAGTGTTAGCTAGTATGTGTGTCTTTGTGTGTTTGTGTGCGTGGCACAGTTCGATATGTTTGCTCAAACTAATTAAAAGTGAGTCGCGGCAGTGGCATCGATGGATGTGTTTTTAATGATGTGTGCGGCGGTGAATATGCAAAATGTTGCCGGAGCACCGATTTCATAGCGACAACTTGATTACCTCATTGATTTTTATCTAAAGTGGCATCAAATATGAATAAATATTCACACATTAGTATGTGAGGGAGAAAATGGGTGATGTATAGTGGAAGTCAAAGAGATGCAAAGGTGTGTGCAATGATCCATGTGTTTATAGGAGGGTGCCATTTGTGAATTTTACTATTTTGCTATCTCTGTGAGAACCAGGACAAATTTTAGACTTTGAGACTAAACATTATGGTCAGTACAAGCACTGGTGTCATATTAGTGTTGCTGACTGATTTATGTTTCAAATAATTGGAATTTTCATGTAAATTCCACAAAGCAAACCACAGACATTACAACACACACTCTAAGAAAAACTGGTTCTTTGTAAGTGCTCTGAGGCACTTTAGGCACTCTGGAGAACCTTTTTATGCTAAAGAACCTTTCTTGCTGTTTAAGGTTCTTTGGGGAACTGAATTAAAGGTACACAGAGAGCCAGCCCACTAAATTCTGGGAGGCAAGGCTTCTGCATTACCTGTCAAGTAGAAAAATAGATAGACTGTAACATAACTCTCCACCACTAGCCTACTACTCTCTCTGGCAAAGTCAGGGTGACTGCATAGACAGTCACAAACGTCGCCATTTTGTTACGTCACAGTTGTTTCTCCTTCCCTCCCGCCTGACACAGAGCTGGAGATCGACAGTCACGGTAAGTTTTGAAAACTTATTGTTAAGAAATAACTTTCCTGTCGTGAATTACTTGCTTAAGTTAACAGTAATTAAAATGTGCACTGAAACGCGGCGCCGAATTTTACTTTTAAATTTGCGTGTTTCTCAACATAGTTAGCTGGCAAACGCGAAACCTACTTAGGTAATTAGCCACCTTAGCGCGTTAGCCGCTAGCGTTAGCCGCGTTAGCCAACACTGTGTTACTGGCTTGATATGCTAAATCGAGGTGTAATGAAAAGCAACGTTAATAAACGCTAAGACGCTTAGCGAATTAGCTACATTAGCTCTTTAGCGTTATCTGCATTAGCTAATATTATTCGTTACTGTTGGAAAATTAAAGTCATGTACTGGATAATATGCTATTTTGGCATGTGATGGAGAGCAAAATGTAGGTGCCAGGCTATCCCCCCTTGCTGCAGGCGCCAGGAGTGTACCAGGGACTCGCACTTGAACTTTTTGTCTTGGCTTTCTCATGTTTTTTTTTTGAAGAAGAGTACTTTTTGACATTTCAGACACTATTCTGCATATGCACAATATTTTCATATTTTTCATGTGGAAGAAACTGCTGATACAGTCATCCTGAAGCCTGGAGATGAAGTGGACTTCAACCCCCTTGACTGTTACCACTGCTCAGGCACAGACTACATTGCCCTTTTACATCGTCTGTTCAAATCACAAGTTTGAAGGTAAATTTACAGACATGGTGCATTACACAGTTATTAATTTAGAGACTGACTTATTGACAATTTATGTGATTTATGTGAACTCTTACTATAGCTGCGCTCGATCCCGCTGAGACAGAGGAGGAAAGAAGAGGTATGTTGTGCCTTTAACAACTTTGCAATTTAATGTTAAGTTATGTATTTTAGTTTGCCATGCTTAATTGCAGGTGTTATTTGAGACCCTCATCTTTTACAATTCTGTATTTTTAAGGCCAGATTGTCAATGCTGCAATACTGCTTCTACCCTCGGTCTTCAAAGAGGACCCACAGCAGCTGTTTGTCATTGACAAGGTAAAGTATTCAGTCCCACATTTTGTAATCATTGTGTATTATTTTTTAATCACAATTCCAGCTGTGTCTATTCTAAATAAGTAAAAGGGAGAAATAGCAAAAAATAGGCTTGGAACATAAAATTCTTGTTATTTTATACTGTGCACCATTATATTTTTCATATTAAATGTCTAGGTGGGAAAATGTTAAAATGTTTCTTTATCTGACAAAGCAGTGTAAGACCTTTTTTTAATCACATTCTACAGGATCCAGTGTACCCAATACCAACAAGCAGCGCCATCACCGTCAAGATGTATGACACGGAGATGCTCCTTGATGATGGCAGTTTGGATGTCTCCCTTGCCCTGGCCATTGCCTTTTCACTTTATCACATCTTCCAAGTTGAGTATCCCAAAAACTTGAGAAAGACTGTTTCCTTTCTGGAAGCATTTGTTTTCAAAATGAAGCGTTCTGCTCCTGTCCACTGTCAGCCAGTCACATTGCTGTGGAACCAATCACAGTAAAGCATGACAACCAAAGCTTAACAAATGGAGAAATGGATGGCTGCTATATGAATGAATTAATTGATGAAATGTATGAAGTATTAGTTTGTGGGAATGAAGTTCTAATGTGAGTGTTTTTTTTTTTCATACATAGATGTGACCGTTGTTCCTCATTCAGCCTCCACTTTTCACAAGCCTAGGAGGAAGTGTAAGTACGTGCGTGTGCGTTTGTGTGTGTGTGTGTGTCTTGTTATGGTTAATTTTGCGGTTGTGGTAAGCAGCAGCCGTTCCTTGTGAAACTTCAACTTCTGCAAACTGGGTGATAGAGTGCGTCATACTGGAGATGACGCAAATGCGTGTGTATGTATTTAAGGTAGTAGAGGATGTACAATTTAAAATCCCCATGGGAAAGATTATGGTGAGATTGTTGAAGTGCAAATGACTCTTACACTGAAAGTTGTTTTTGCAGTGATGTTGAAACTGAAATATGTTTCTGTTCATAAATGATTGACAATTGGGTAAAACAATAGAATAACAATGACCCATAATAATGCTTATCCTTCTTAAAATGTATTTGTCAAGATTTAAAAAATGAACAACATTAGTCTTGACCATACTGATGCCAATATTATAACATGGCCAAAAAATAGGGTGAGAAATTTTCAAGATTAAAGTAATACATTTTTTGAATTCTAAAATTTTTCCTTTTTAATATCACACGAAACATCTGCTTTTTCTCACAAATTTATGACTTAAATCTGAGAAATGCAGAGTATTTCTCTGAATATTACCTCCCTGCCCCGCTCTGTAATTTGTTTTTTAAACCTACATTGGTCCTATTACACTGTCATACTGTTTTTGACCTATTTGTTTGCCCCATCAACTGACATGCAATGATTTTTTAGCCACATTAGCCTTATGACTCTAAGGATGGCAATTCTGATCAGACACTAGTCATGAGGTAGCTCTGTACGATGATGAGTGGAAAGCTATAGGTGGTGCACTAGAGCTGTTTTATTTTCTTTGAATGCTGCTTTTCGATAATTTTTACAACTTTACAACAGCGCAAGACACAAGGCGCTAACACAACAACATGTTATGTGAACACAACTGAAAGTAGGTTGGTGGTGAAGCTATGTTAATGTAAGTTCGGCAGTTCTGATGGAAAATACTGGCCCCTTGAGTCTGCTATTATTGCGACATGTATGCATTTATTATGTTATAATTTAATGAAAAACACAAGGAGAATTAATGAACTTTTTGTCTTTAAAAAATAAATTATTTTAGACACTAATTTTCATTTGCATGAATTGTCAAAACCACAACACCGAAAACACAAATGAAGAGGTTTATTGCATTTCAGTGATGTCCAGCAGAGGGCAGTAAAGACCTGTCAGTACTAAATATAAAGCACTGTGATTAGTTTTCATGATGAGGAGCCAAGGCCTTTTTCTTTTGGTGAAATGGGATCACAGTTTGAATACCAAAATGTAAAAAACAATCAGCTGTCCGCTCACAACTCTGGAAATGAACCAAGGATGGAGATTATCGTTGTTGACACATGGCAGCACATGCTAATGAAATAATGACTCATCTGAACTGCGTTTTAAGCCAATTTGGAGAAATATTAATTTTATACTTAAATATATACATATATATTCTATGTACATGTACTTTTACCACTTTAATATCTCCTTTTTTTATTTTAAATTATTACTTCACCATAACATCCTCATTTAGGATTTATAAGCAGTATCTTATCACATAACAAATCCTTTATAACAGACTATAATGTGTTTGGTAGAAGCTGTTGCACGAACATATAATGAGTGACAATATAGTAAAATACAGTTTTAACTTTATAATGTGATAATATGCTGACAAATAATACACATTAATACTTAAGAATTAATACTTAAAATGCCCTCATCTGCCTATAATTACATTATAGTGAGATTAAAAAAAAACATTTATCAACTGTTTACATTGTGTTTCTAAATGTTAAACAAGGTAGTTAATGTGAAGTGTTACCTTCCTATTTTGATAGATCACCATATATCCTTTGTTGTTTGTTTAATATAACAAAAAATACATTTTTCATTCAAATCTCATCGTAAAATAGTTACTGATGCAAGTGTCAACTACTTGAAACCCCCCCACCCCCCTTCTGCCTGGTAATTCAATGCTGAAATATGTATCTAAGGATATTTAATAAATTATGTATCTGTTATTTACTAATGGCCCTATCGACTGCAGAGCCTGTCCTGCCTGATAGGGTGACGGGGAGGGAGAAAGAGGCAGATAGCGAACGGGGAAAGCTGGAAAAAGAGATGATGAAGGGACAGAGAGACAGAGACAAAGAGAGAGAGAGGGAGAGAGAGAGAGAGACAAGCCTTAAAAGGGTTTCAGTCATCCCTCAGGGAGGGCAGAGTGATGCCATCAGTCTCAGTTCTCCTTCTCTTCCCTCCCTCCTCCATGTAGAGACTGCTTTTTGTCACATTTGAGGACAGATGCATTGAAAAGCAGAGCATTCAGGAGTACAGCTGTCAGCTAGTTCAAGTTGTAGGGTGGGCGAGGGTTGGATTTTGAGGAAATTTCAGCTTCACAGATGGATTGAAAAGCTCGGTGATGCTTTACAGTGCTGTTTCCATAACGTTACCATAGCAACACAACACAGTCAAAGCTGCAAACTTGTGAACAGAACACTTTATGAACTTGTTAAGATATTGCAAACACCTGAGCTGGTGTACCATAAGTTATTAACAACAGTGAAGAAATCACTTGAGTTTCAGCTCCCTCCACGCTCTCAGAATAGAGGAATGTTTCAAATAGATAGACCAAGCTTGGCACCTGTGAAGGTTTTTACTTTAACAGCTTTTGAAGCAATAGAAAATTAAGGGAGACATTCTTCTGGTTATTTTTGATATTAGGAGAATTTCTGTCTACACATCAACAACATCACCAAAGAAGCAAAGATACACCTCAGAAATATTTTTGAAAAATTGAGAATTTGTTGCTATCTCAGACTCTTTTAACAAATCTTTAAACGCTACCCATCTGATTCAGCTCATTCAAAATGCAGCTGACCAAATCATATCACTCCAATTTCCATCAGCTACCTGTTCATTACATGATTGATTTTAAGGTCTGTCTGTTTCAAAGATAGCAACAAAGGGAGTCATGTGGTAGCAGAGGTAGGATAGCTAAAACCTCCAGTCAAAGTGTTCATATCTCCAACAAACAGCTAGTGTCTCTGTGTCTCAAGTGAGCTAGATTAACATGATCCTTTATTTAGAACTAGGTGCCGAATAGAAAATTCACTCATGTATGGAAGTAATGTGGTTCCATGAGGGGTAAGGATATTTGGCTAAGTAGTAGGTATGGTGTGGTTATAGGGTTAAATGTGGCATTTGGGTGGTCCCCTGTACTTCATCAGTCAACCCATCATATACTGTACCTGATATCCGCAGTGGCATCAGAACAATTTGTAAAAGAAATGAAATCACTAAAATTCCAGATTTTTGAATGGAATTTGGCATTACATCTCCTCCCCCTCCAAACCCAGCACAGCTTCAGAGTTTGAGATTACAAATGACTAAATACATTGCAGCTGTGGCTGGAGTCTGTGTGTCTGTCCTGTGTGTGTGTGTATGTGTATGTGTATGGGTATGTGTATATCTGTGTGTATTTCTTATCTGCGCTGGATTCAAAGCCTTGTGGCACCGAACCTGGGATCAATGGGCCTAGACCAGCAGACGCACGGTGTGTGTGAGCATGTACTGTGGTATCAGTGTGTGTGTGTGTGTGTGTGTGTGTGTGTGTGTGTGTGTCTGTGCATCTATATGTGTATGTCCAAGTGTGCATATGTACATCACTTTTTCTCTTTGAATGTGAATGTGTGTGTGTGTGTGTGTTTGCCTCTGTGTGTGTGTCCATCCATAGTGGAGCCAGTATGTGACCAGATAATGTTGCATATCGGACCAGTTGTAGAGAACTCAACCAATACACATCTCAAGTGCATGACAAGACTTATCTGTGTGTGTGTGTGTGTGTGTGTGTGTGTGTGTGTGTGGATGTTTGGTCAATATATTTGATTGTTCCAGTAGCTGTATTAGTGGAAAAACAACAGAATAGAATTTATTTGAGGGGCAGCAGACAAGGAGACGTGCTGTCTGTGGTTGCACACACACACACACACACACACACACACACACACACGCACTTCTTTCTATTGCTGTTGTTTCTTTTTGTTTGCCTCTCAGCCTGCATCATATAACTGTCAGTGCTCACAATAGGCACAGAGTCACCTCTCACTGTTGCAAAACACCCTTTCTGTTTGTTGCTTAGTTATTTTCCTCTTCCTGTGTGAACTGAGAATCTCACAGACACATCACACTTCATGTTAGAGGTGCGCAGAATCAGCTTGGCGCAAATATAGATATATGACAAATATAAAAAAAGAGAAGCACCCTCACACACAGATGTGAGACGTATTTGTCACCAGGCAGTGGGTATCAGGCTGTGCCATAATAAATTTACTGAGCCCCATGTCAGGCGACACCATTCTCTAGCCCTGACCTAATCTATGTTTACCCTGCTTTTAATTCCTGCTCTCACTAAAGCTAAGAGCAGATACTTGGCAGCTTGTCCTGGCCTTAAATCCACATTGTATCTGTTCAGGCTAAACTGCTGTGACCTGCCCCCACTGGTTTGAGAGGCAGTACCATCTTAATGCCCACTTGGTAGTCCAGCAGTCAAACCTACTTATTTAGCTTTGCTAGTCTTACAAAGAGTTACTAATTACAGTTTCTATTGTTTAGCCCCATTCAACCCCTGTCAAGTTTCCAGCTCATTGAGGTTTAATCATTTCAGATTTTCTATGGGATTCATATCTGGCCACTCCAGGACATTCCAGGACTAACATTTCTCCTCCTAATAGCCAGTCACGTGGTCAAGCCATATTCCAGTTCCTGCAGCAGAAACACATCCCCACATCACTGACCCCCTTCCGTGTTTGACTGTTGGGAGAGTATTCATCAGCAAGCCAGCTGGATGTGAACGGGACAGTTTGCTGCAGGCACAGATGGAGCAGGTGGACACCAAGGTTTGGGCGTCTTGGGACACGGAGGGCCAGCATAAGCATTGTTTGGATGCTCCATTTGATACAGAGACAGCTGTCCCACGTGAGTCAGAGGCATCCACCTCCACCGCAAACTGACTCAAGGGATTGGAATGTGTCAGGACTTTCGACCATGTTACACTGCTCTTCACGTCCACCTCGGCAGCAAACCATAAGGGGTAGCTGTGGAGGTGAGCCCGGTGAGATGAGCTGCAACTCAACCGAAACCCCTGAGGAAGCGCCAATAGAAGTTTTCAATGGCCAGGTGCAGCTGCTTTAACGAGGTGGGCTTTGGGCCTGGATCTTTGTTGGGTCCATCCCTGTTCAATGATATAGCAGGGAAAGCTCACAGAGGACAAATGAAATTGACTTTTCTTGGCCATAATGAACAGCTCATGTTCTAACAAGTGATGGAACACCTGCATGACATGCTGAATGTGTTCCTCCATGTTCCAGGAAAACACAAAAGTGACAGCATGTTGCAGAGGATATCATTCACTAGAGCTGGGTGTGGGGAGAATGAAAGGGTTAAAGACAACTGGAAGACAAGGGGAGCTTCAAGGAGCATGTCAAGAGCACAGGATGTGTTCTAAATACCTTACCTGAGAAATACCCAACGGGCACTGATGGGATGTCGGGAGGGCCAGGAATGGGAACAGCAGTAGACGAAGTAGGTGAGGTTGTTTTGGAGAACATTCGCTTCAACGAGTGCAGGCAGCAGCTCCAAGTCCAGCCCCGAACTGGACTGCCAGTCCCGTGTCCATGAAGTCAGAATTTGTCAGTGAACACTGGCACCACATGCGTCTGGTCCAGAGAGATGAGCTGGGCATGTTGAAGAGAATGGGAGAGTGTTTGAGAAGGTCCTGGTGAGCCCTTGCCAGAAGTGACTGGACTGGCCTGGCAGAGGTTACCTTGGAGCTGGAGTCTGCGCTCCTCCGGGGTGGGTTTGGTACAGCCCAGCTCCATGGGTGTCCTTAGAGGATCAGGAAGCTGCAGCAGAATGCAGGACAGGCAATGGATTGAGTAACAGGAGAGATGTGGATGAGGCTGGGCCCACTGGGCTGCCTTCACTCTCTACAGCTCTCTTGGAGGCAGCAGTCAATACTGATGTTGAAAAAAATTAACTCCCAAAGTTCTGCAGGGGCTCTGTCTGTGTATTTGAGGTGTTATGCTGTCTCTGACGCGTAGGGGTCACTGTAAACCCAATCTGCTGAAGCGAATCACACACAGGATGAATCATATGCTGTTACTCCACATGAAAATGATTTCAACATGAGTCAACAAGCACATGAACACACATACACACACATATGTACACATTCAAACGCACACATGCAGTTGCTGCAATACATATGATTTCCACCATCTCAATCAGTGTGGTTAGTCAGGTCAGTGATGAGTAAGAATTTACAAAAAGGTGAATGGGTTGGAGGAAATAGTGAGTGAGAGAGAAAGATGGGAAATCACATTAACAAAAAAAATGCTAATATAGATGAGCAATGGGGTTATAAACCTTGCCTCATTAAAAAGGAGCCATATTGTTGGATGCTGGATTGGACAAATGTGTGTAAGTGTGTGTGTGAATGTGTGTCAGCTTGTATATGTATGAGTGCATGTCTCTGACAGTGTAATTTCTCTAATTTAAACCAGCACCAGTTGGTAGCCATTAAACCTGTGTGTGTGTGTGTGTGTGTGCGTGCGCTGTTTGTTACTTAACAATTAGCTGGTAGCACCTCACATAACATTAAGAACAGATGTTTAAATTGCTAACAACAGGATATTCCAGTAATATGTTAAGTCCCTGCCAGGACTCAGCAGTCGCTTCAGGAAATGCAAAACAGCTTCAGGATCTTACCACCTTCCCAAAGTCTTAACTGCTGGAGATATAATAAATGGATCCAAAAATGCAGCATTATGAGGTTATCTAGAAAAAAATACATGATGGGTTAAAGGGACAGTCCAACATCACTACATTCCAGCTGCAAAAAGATTGCTGTTAAGGCAGATTCATGCATATTTTACACCAATAATGCAGATCAATGTTGGATCTATTTTTTTTTTGGTAACTGGACTCCACCTCTGTGATAGTACGTACCAACTCTTCACTACTGTCACATTCAGCAGTTAAAATGACAGTGGACATCACCTGTCACTAATTAATGTTAAAACCTGTCAGTTGACCTGTTTGTCTAATCACTGTAGCTAGTGTCTGTACTTGGCTAAAGATCTTATGAGAGGGAAGGAGCTCCACTCTGTAACACCACTGTGCAAATATGAGTGGAATGTTTCTGTAGTTCCCACAGTCCTTTCTCTAATAGATTACATCATGTCAGTTTCAGGAGTTGCATTCCTCCATCTATAGATTTGAACCAGGACCTTTAGTATTTGAATCAAGCAGCTTGTGGATATACATATCTAATCAGCTTCTATATGTATCAGCAGAAATATCTGATTTGATTTATATCAGCGATAACAATGAGGCTGTCCTCCCTTTAAAAACAGCTTATTATGATCCATAGATACATGTCATTGGTAGGCAGCCTCTAGTGGTTGTGTGAGACAATATCAGACTTTTCAGCAAATGCCCTAAAACTATATTCAAATGATAAAGTACACATATGCAAGAGGTCAGGGTGGATGGATGGTCACTGTTAGTTCCCTATTTCAAACTCATAGTCTGTTTTTTATTATTGTAACCATGACAACAAACGTCCTCTAACATTAACAAAGTACTTACAGAGACCTTATAGAGCTACTTCTGTGCGTAATCTAACCAAATCTTAATATTGTCACGTCATAAAAATGGCAACTTATATTTTGAACTGTTTATTAGTGGAAAATTTCTTGCCACTGTAGGGGGCCTGTTTTAAAGGATATGGTCACATGATCTACGTATATGGTTGTTTTAATTGTGTATGTGCCCTGATCTGCAAATAATAAACCTTCAGCTATCATTATATGTTATATTTGATCATGCAGGTAATTGAGGCATTGAATGCGTAATCATCGTTGTTGTTATCGTGACCTCTTATTATCCCAACAGCTGCAGTGGAGCTTTACTCATCCATCACAGAGATCATGCACTGACAATATAGCCTACTGTATGTGTGGATATTTAGTTATTTATATGTTATAGATGTAATTTTTCTGTTGTGTGCTATAATGCTTTAATCTATAGTTCTAATACAATTAGGCCAGAAGGGTCAAAATAAAAGAGTCAGTGGAAGCACAACATGTGCAGTTAGTTATATAAGACAGTTGCTAAACTTCCTGTTGAAGAAAATTCTGTTTCATTGGGAAATGTTTGTTTTCCAAGACCAAAACCAAATTAGCAAGAAGAACATTGGAAGAGTTGATTCGTACCCTTCAAAATAAAAGCCTCTGCTAAATCTACATAGGATCCTATTAGAATTTATAATGTCCTCTTCATAATTTAGCACGCTAACATGCATACTACATACTAACATACTGCTACATACACGCTGATGTTCTACAATCATACATGGAGATCTCCACTTGTCAAGATACTCTGGGAGAAGTAAATATCACTTTTAATTCGCATAAAACCAGTGGAATTAACCACATATCATGGATGAGACTGTTGATATGGAAAGATACAAGTCTGGCACAGTATTCACTCTGTGGTGGATGCTGTCCAACCAGAGAACATGTTTTGCATTTAAAAAACTGTTATAGCACACGCACAATACACACACACACCATATTTCTGCTGAAAAGAGGAAGAGTACTCCTTCATTTTGGCTTGTTTTTAATACCACATTGTTTGTGTGTGTGTTTGGGTTGGTCCAACATTGCGGCAAGCCACTCACCACAGACCTCTTGGCAGTCACACCATGGCCTCAAAACCCCTTTCACCACTGTGGTCTGTGTGTGTGTGTGTGTGTGTTCTGTCTTTACATCTTCACATTAGTATTGCTGCGGCTAAATGACATATTCAGTGTAAAAATGATACATTTTATCGATGATGAATTTTCATGTAATAGATTAAAATGTGCATGTTAAAAAATAAATGAAAAGAGACAATGTGAGAAGATGCTGTTTTGATATGTGCACTAATGCAAATGAATTCTTTGTAGCATGAAGCCATTTTTTTTGTTTCAGTGCTGGGATTCAAATTAGGACGTTAATAGAACAGAATACCGCGCAGTAATGTGAAAGAATATCAGACATGTATGATGTTATGTGAGCAGTTTGGAAGGTTCGGGGCTGGATTTGTAAACTTGTCACTTTACTATTTTAATCTGGGCCAGGCATTAGGACTGCTGGAGACGACTGCTTTCAGTGCTACCTGATCATCCAACACATGGCACAAGTGTCAATTCGACTAAGCAAGATTAAAGTCATTATTACCCTTTAAGTAAACGGCATCCTCCATTTTTCACTAATTAAAAATTAGCTCCTTATTTCACTGTACTATAAAGTGTTCTTGAATTTTTCCTTTGAAGCCAACACTGACAATGAAGCCTTAAAATATCAATAGTGAGTTGGACTGCTACATTTGGGGATCACTATTGAGTGATTTGGTTTTGAAAAAAACAGAAATTAAAAAAAATCCAGCACATTTGGAGGAGCTGCGTCCTGATAACCTTTTACTCCTGTTTGTGTCCCTTAGGTGTGTTTAAATGTCCAATCAAGGTGCATCTGACTATATGATATCACAGCCACCTGCTGCTCATATTAGCTCCTTTTACCTGTAATTACACAGTGTGTGTGTGTGTGTGTCTGAGTGTGTGTGAGTGTGTGTGCTGGTGACATAATTATGGTGTTCAAGGTAGCGTGGTGATCTTTTGTCAGAAAACAGCCTGCAATTAACACGTCAATGATCAGGTTGCTGCACGTGTATATATGTGTGTGTGTGTGTGTGTGTGTGTGTTGCTTGATAATTAGCTGAAGCGTCAGAAATAGCTTTGATGTAAAAAGAGAGAGAAGCAGAGAGAGCGGGCAGATGCAGAAGGTGTTTTCCAAGCCAAACATGCAGCAAAAGCTGAAGCGTTACACACACTGCTGGCGTGCGTCCTATTCTCTGACTGTGTGTGTGTGTGTGTGTGTGTGTGTGTGTGTGTAGTCAACACTGGCACCAAAGCACAGTGTACTGTACATATGTACATATTTAAAGGAATAATACGCAGGATTTGACTGCGGACCCATCTTCCTTTGCTTAACTAGTGAGAGAGAGCAGTGATGGTTGAGCGGCTAGAGAGTGAATGAAGAGAGGGAGCAGTGCAGTCAGAGTGAGACAAAAATATGAAAATAAAGGCAGAGGACAGGGCCATTGCTTCAGTTTCATTTGTAACGTGTGTGTGTGTGTGTGTGTGTGTGTGCGTTTGCATGTTGTTTACCCATTAGGTCATTAGTCATGTATTAGTGATGGTAATGCTGTTAGCTCATGATGTCAAGTTGTAATGTGGTTTGAACTATCTCTCTCTCTCTCACACACACACACACACTCCAAGATCATTACATTTTCACAATAGAAGTGGTTGTTAATGCAGTCATTAACACACTCTCACACAATATACAGTAAGTGTGCCACCCAGTTGCTTTTAAATTCACTAATTATGTCATAAACACACACACACACACACACACACACACTGTAAGAACACAATACAACCCTAAACCCGTAAACCGGGTCGTTACATCATGAGCACTCCCACACACAAACACATATATGTAGCGAGTGTGTAATCAAATCTGCAAAGCCTTTAAATTTAGTAATCATGTCATAAACGTCAAACGCATAATGTGTGTAATCCTCAGTGAGTCGTCAGCGAAGGATCGTAAGCAGCGTTAGTCCTCGTTACTGGAGGAGGGCCACATGTGTCTCAGTAATAAAGTCCCCCTCCTTCTGAGCCGTATATCCATCACGCTGGTGGCTCCTTGGGGGGCTGTTGATCAGTTAGAGGATGTTAAGAGGAAGTGTGTCATTCTCCCAAAGCAGGCAACTTTCAGGCTCTACTTTCGCAAGAAGAAGAAGGAGCTAGAGTTCAGTAAAGCTTTCAGCTTAGAAAAATGAACTTTGCAACCTCAGCAGCATGAATGAGAGACGTTTAATCATATGTGCTTGTCACAGTTCTTATCTGAAGTCTTTTCAAACAAATACAAAACCGAATATTCTAATCCCATAAATAACTAACTGTATTAGGCCATTTGGAATCAGTGAGTCCATGAAAATATGGGAGTTAGAGATTTTTTTCCATCAGTGTGATCATGAAACTTTATTTGTCAGGCATTCATTTCACTGGAATAACCAAAGTCTGACATTCCCATATAAGCTCTATGACTGACTGGGGCCCCTGCAACCCTCAAGGATAAGCTAAGGGATGAATGAGTGACATTCCTGTATTCATTTCTTTTGTTATGATTGAATTGAATTGGGTTTACTGTTTTGCAGTGAAACCTCTTGAACTTCACATTTACTGTGGCTTTATTTTTTGCAGTGAAGAAGACCAAAAGCACAATGTTTGTCACAGAAATGTGACAGTACAGCATTATATGCATAAAGAATGACATTTTTATTTTACAATAAAAAAAGCATTAAAATAACCACTACATTAGGGTAATAATAAAAATAAAGAATAAAACATTTAGATTTGTGTGTACACCAGATGTTGATATTTGTGGCATTTTCCAGTTCAATGTATAATTATATTAATTATAATAATTAGAAATTCAGGTCAGTGTAATAATAACAGCTGACAGGTTTAAAGCACATATACTATATATAATAATGATGATTCAGAACTTGCTGATCATATGCATGTTGTAACTGCTTACTAAACACATTATATATCAGGGTCAGTATCTTTGCTCCACCATGTTGTTTGATGCTGTGAATGGAACCAGTGGCTGAAAAAAAAATCCTGGTTTTAATGGAAACGCTCAGGCAAAGAATTAGCTTTTTACGATCTTCATATTGGCAGGGAGCTATTAGTCATTAGTCATTACTGGAAAATGATGAGTCACATCTATTGTGTCACAATAATTTTCAGGAATACACTTTGGTTTCGATAAATTGTTAATCTTTCTGTTTCATTTATCAGCAAAGAGACAATAAGACAGTTAGAGCAGCTTATCTCCACTTTCTGTTGACCAGTAATCCATAGATTAGGTTATACTGACTGATCACAGGCCTTTGCATCTGCACCATCAGTTAACCACATTGCAGTATGTATCCTGGTTACAAGTGTTTAGAATCTGTTTTATTGGCCAAGTAAATTTACATATATGAATATGACTATGACTATGAAATGTTTTGCTGTTTTAATGAGTTATGTCATGTTTTAACAGATACGTAAGTTTCTTAATAAAAATTGATAATAATCGGAAAGTTCTGAGACTGTTGCTATTGCAAATAAATGGAGCACCATAATGTGCATGCAGTAAATTCAAGCAATAACTTTAATGAGTCAATATTCTGTAATGTCTAATCCAGGATCTCCTTCAACAGGCCTGAGATGACCCACAGGATCGTCACTGGTATTGAGACCCAGGGACCAGTATGGAAGCGCTGCAGTCAGGAGCATGCCCATCATTTGCTTTGACATTCTGTGAGGTTTTGCGCTGTGAACTTGTCCCCCATGGTCAGATCGTCATCGTCAAGTTCTGAGGCGTTCAACTCAACCTGAAGTGTGGTGAAATGGCAACTGACAACATGCAAGATTTTTGCATTGTACGTATGTCACACCTGTGTTAAAGGTGTTTCTATTCCTTCTTTCCTCAGTCTTCCTCTGAGTGAGGGTATCTACTCGTCTCTACCCTCACACCTCTCCCTAAAACTCAGCTTAAACCAAGTTACTCTGAACTTTGTAGACTTTTACTCAAAAGAGTTAGGGTATAAAAAAAAAAAAACTCTTCTTCAAAAAGACCAAATAAACAAACAAACAAAACCTTTAACACACACACACACACACTCTCTCTCTCTCTCTCTCTCTCAGACACACACAAAAATACACTCCTGAAAACCACATGGGACCAATTATCACATTTGCCGCGCTCTGTTTGCCAACCCCCAATCTCTATACTGACAGAGAGAGAGTGAGAGAGAGAGAGAGAGAGAGAGAGAGAAATACAGTAAATGTTGAGACAGTCATCACCTCATTAGCCTTAGATGGCATAAAGCTCCATAATGTGTGTGTGTGCGCGCGTCTCTGTGTACATGTCTTTCTATGGCTGTGTGTTGTTTGAAACCATCGCCGCGAGGACATTCTGGCCGGTGACAACTTCAGAGGGCTGTCTGAGGGTGTTGTGTCTATTGACAGTGCAGTGAAATCATCACACTGCAAGGTGTGACACCCCAAATTCACATGTGATCCTGATGAAGCAGGAAAAAGAAAAAAAGTCAAATTATGTGGATTTGTTTCAGCTGAAAATATCATTTCAGTATCAAAGAAATTCTCATATACACATAGATACCATATTAGTGTGAATGTATAAAGGGTAATATATATAAAAGTGAATGTTAGTGTTCTACGGTTAAAGCACTTTTTAATGGATTTTCATGCAGGACTTTTAATGTGCAAAGGATGAGTTTTACATTGTTGCATTGGTCCTTTAAGTTAAGTAGAGAATCTAATTGCTTGTTACCTGTATTGCTGCTCTACTTCATTCACTCATTATTCTGTATGAGTTAGACATGCTGAATATAGAAACGGACTGATATTACTTTATTCTGTATGTTCAACAGCTGCTGCCAGAACAATGTGACAGACACAACACACGTCTGTGGAATGACAGCACCAGGTGTCTGTGACTCAGTGTGTGTGTGTCTGATGCAATATATTCCAATGTCTCACTGCTCCAATTGTGTGTGTGTGTGTGTGTGTGTGTGTGTGTGTGTGTGTGTGTGTGTTCAGGAGGAGGTGTTTTACTGGAAGAATCACCCTCCTGCTGCTGACTCATCAAAATGGAGGCAATGGAATCTCCTTCACATTTCTCTGTGAAACACACACACACACACACACACACACACACACACACACACACACAGTAGTCCTTTATGTGTCTCATCCTCCCATGACGAGACATCTCTACATATCTTTTCAATCCCTAAGTATTTAATCTTTCCCAGATTATCAGCATGTGCATTTTCCTACACACACATGCACACACACGCACACACACCTTAGGAGTTCTTTTTGTCCAATCAGTGAAACAAAAGAGGTCTTACTGGTCCTTCAAAGGACAGTGTTGTTCAGACGATGCCTCATCATTGACATCTGTTAGACTGACTGACATACACACACACACACACACACACGCACCATTTAACAGGATGGCTAAACGGTCGCTCATCCATGACATCATCAGAGCTCAATGGAGCAGAGGAATAAAACCCCAGTCTGTGTCTCCTGGTAATGAATGCTGTGATTTGGCGCAATATGAATAAAGCTGAATTGAAATTGAATTGAAGTGGCTATACTGTAACAGACAGTGGCCAGTTCTGTTTAGCCTCAGTTAACACAGTCTCACACACACACACACACACATACATGGCTTGGCATCGACCAAGTGGCTTTAACTTTACCATTAATATGGATCTGAATTGATGGTATTCTACTTTAACATTAGGCCCCAGGAGAGAGGTTACATGCAACATATGTGGGAACTATGGATGAGCAGAGGACCAACATCCACACTGACCAAGACGCATCAAATCAGTAGAAAGAACACAGCCCAAATCGCAGCAGCAATATTAAACCACTGACAGCTGACGTGAGTAACATTGATCATCTCTTTACAATGCAATGTTCTGCTGTGAAACCTTGGAACCTGGGATTCATCCTGGTGTTAATCTGACATGTACCACCCACTCAATTCGTGATGTGGAATAACTGGTACATTTGTATAGAATATATGTAAATAACTATAGTGGCAGTGACATTAACTTTGTAATAGATCTTGTCTATGAACACGATTATCTTAAGTAGTAAGAAAAGAAATTGCAATCAACAAAAAAGAAAATGAAGTGAGTGTCACACAGTTATATCTGATGTGCTTTTTGGTGTATAAAGTTGACATATTTCAGTTCAAGCTGTCACGGTCCACCTTAGTGAACAAAGGGTGTAGTTAGTGGACAGCTGCTGTGTGTGGGAGAATGACGGTGACTAACTGTGTTTCCAGTAGTTTCTCACACTGACTAGACAGCTGGCTGAGCGGGAGAACATCTTTCCTTCTGTCCCTTCATGGCCTCCCCTCCTCCTTCAGTTTCCCACCGTCCCTCCTCACCTCCCCTGCCTTACTTCATCCAGTCATCACACAGTATTACAATAGCAACATTCATACAAATAAAACTTCATGCATACTGAGAAAATGAATTGTTGCTGGATGAACCAGAGAAAAAACTAAATACCACCTGGGAGGAACCGCTGAGTCAGGAAACTCGTCCAGCAATATTTACCAACTACACATGGAAAATGACATTTCCATTAAAACTTAGATAACTACAAATATGTCTGAGGCTGTGTCCACACAGATAGCTTAGCATGAGCTGCATGTTAGCAGAGGAGCAGCAGCAGCAGCAGCAGCACCTTCGGGTGCTGTGTGTGCGTCTCTACAGGAGGCGTTCAGGAACAGTACTGAGTGTAGGTCACCTGCGTTTTGGAGGGATTCAGAGCCAAATCCACAGTTATTGAAGTTTGCTTATTAAATACAGATAAAGACATGTAAAAATGTTTTTTGAAAAAACATTTATGTGTACAGTGTAAACTGTAACTGGACTGATTAAAATAGGAGAATATCTGTTCTATTAGATGCACCTGAAACACCTTCTGTGTGGACATGGCGTAGTATTTAAAGACACCCTTACTCAGTTCAGTGCAGTCAGGACTTTTGATTTTACAGCCTTCAGATAGATATTACAGTGACCTTGGCTCGTCTCTACTTGTTACTTTTACACTATATTCTAGTAATTACCACACACGACCACAGTCACATCACACAGGCCAGCTTTGAAGCTGTTAAAGCAGAGGCTGAGTAGGCTTCTCTAACATTTACAGACAGCTGTTCAGGAATCATATGCATTAGTTTTATGAAGTTCAGACCAGCCAACAGGCTCTGTCTCACTGGCGTTAAAAGGACACGAATGAGTCCAGTATTATGACTCAAAGTCTGGCCATGTAGGCAGTTCAGGCCATTCTGCTGTTGAACGGTGGCCAATGAACAAAGCCTGCCATTGGATAACATCCAGACTTCAGCTTTAAGTCCACTTTTTTGGGGGTTTTGTTTATTGATAAATTCAAAGGCCACTTCAACTGTTGTATTTTAGCAGCTGGTAAGAACACACACAGCGACGTGCCCACACACACATGTGAGCAGGGTCTAGACATGATGGGGTTTGATGTCGTGGGAGCTCTGTGGGGTGTAGAGGAGGATGAAGAGGAGGGGGACTGTACTTTATTTCTTTCACCACAGCTTCTCTTTCTTTTTAGATTTTTTGGTCTCCTCAAACTAAGATTCTTCCACCAGCTGTAACACAGAACACCAGTCAAGACAGAGGGAGTATGGGTGATATGACAGGGAAATCTGGTTAATCAGATAAGAAAAGGAGAATGTGAATATATGATATAAGAATGTGATTCAGCTGTTTTCCTTGTATGTATTCCTTTAAACCAATCGCAGTCATCTTGGATGGTTCAAGTCCAGGATCTAGCCATGGTGCCCGCAAAAGCTTGGCTTTGGAGGAACTTGTTTTGGTGGAACATTTGCACTTGTGGAGACTCGCTCTGTCATTAAATGACTAACTGCTACAAAAACAGTAAAAAGCATACGTCAACTGTGTGATATGACTTCTACTAATAAAAAGACAAACATCATTTGATCATTGGTGACTTTGGACCACAGATAATTTGCTAATTGTCTGAGGCTCTTGCAGAAATGTATTAAAACAATACCACAGAAGCCCCTGTGAAGTTTAATGACTTGGTTTCTTGGTCAGATCAGTGTCACTGGCACATACCAATGCCAGAGTACAAAGATGTGGCAAATCAACTCAGGCCGGCTGAGTTGGAAAATTGCTCAACATCAGGCATTAGAGTCCTGCGAGATGGAGTCTGGGCTTTTCTGAGATGTGTTTACAAGTTGTTTTGATCCAGCAACTGTATTAAAATCAGATTTGTTCGATTGTGTTCGCATAAATAATCTAGTCATGTTGATGACCTGCAGTGCTGGCCTCCCTCACCCAAACCTAACCGAGAACACATCCTAACACAGACAATCTCTGACTGCATTTCCAGACCTGATTCTCCGGACATTGTCTAGAGTTCATATGTGAAACTGGCTTTACATAGTTGGTTAACTTGTTGTTTGTCTCCTCCCTTCCTAGCATTGATAGCTGACTCACCCCTGTATTGCTGTCTGACCTTGCCCTGACCCAGGAAGTTGCAGCTGGAGGTCATGTTGTGTCTGGGAGGGGTCAGGGGTCAGTGGGTGAGCAGTCTCCCACTGTGCTCTCTCAGGACGCACAGTCAGACATCTAGTCTGTTTACCAACCCAGTCCTCAAGTACCGTGTGTCCTGAGGGTTTTGGATACCTGATCCAAAATCTCATTCGATTTTTTTTGCTTTTTCCAAAACAATGAGTACATGTGCACACATGTCATCAAATAAAAAACAGAGGATTTTTCAAATAATGTTTTTGGTGGTGGGTGATTGTGGGACCTGTCTTTAAGATGCTCAGATGTAGTTTTAGGGTCAGGGTGTAGCTCAGAAACCTAAACCTGCAGAGGTGGGGCAGCAGCTGTCCAGGCATTGTGCATGTAAGTGTGTGTTGAGGTAGCAGAGGTGGAGTTAAGGAGGGGTAGAAGTGTGTCAGTGCAGGTGTTGGGGTGTAAGGAGGCGGGGACATGAGAGTCAAGTTGCCTGTGGGCGTGTGTGTGTGTGTGTGTGTGTGTGTGTTTGCACTCCATCAACCCTCCACTGGAAAGACAGATACTTAACAAGCAGGTGTTAAACTTTTAATCACACACATGCACACTCACACAGACCATACAGAATTCTATGGTGCCCCTTAATAATCAGCCTTTTAATGTAAAAAATGACACACCACTTTTATTTCAACGACTGTTGAAGATGATGTTTTTTGTACTTACTTACACACACAAACAGAAATATGAGGTTTCTTCTGCCAGAATAGTTTGTGTCATGTTGAACCTGATGGACAACAGATCTTTGTTCAGATGTAGAAAAACAGGTCTAGAAAATACAAACTTTTATGCTGACTTTTTTAATATTAAATACATATATGAATAATGACATAGCTTTTCCCACTTTGTAAAAAAAGGGGGAGAGAATACCCATGAGGCTATGGTAGTTGTGTTATGTATTTTTGGTTTTATTCTCAGCTTTAAATTCCACTGACTGCACCATTTTACCAAGGGATCTTTAAAGGGGAAGCAGCAATAGCTTTCTGAGAATACTAAACTGCAAGGTGGAATCAGCCAAAATGAATGTTATTCTAGGGGAAACAGAGCAGGCAAACGTGAACCAGCATTAAAATTATGACACAAATCGCAATTTGGAAATAATGTGTGCACACATTTTTTGGGGAAAAACTTCTCAGTCCATGAAAATGTCCTAAAATCAAACAATGAAAGAAGGAAATTATCACTTCTTCAAAGGGGCAATCCAGTAATTTAGTACTGCACTTTCAGAAAGTGCAAGTCACCTGCATCCTGTAAAAATAAAAACAGGTCTACTGATAATATATGACCAGTAATATCAAAGATGGACCACACTTCTCTCCTCAGTTTTCCTTTATTATGCTCACAGACACACACACATACACACTAGAGGTCACAGTGGTCTGGCACTCTGGCCTGAAGTGAGGTTTGGTGAAGTAGAGGTGATTCACTCACTCTCTCTATAACCCCTGCTACACACACACACACACACACACACACACAAACCACAAATGCACATATGGGCGCTCAGAAACACACACCACAACGCCCTCTCCCTCCATTTCGCTCGCTCTAACCACAGCTACTTCCTCAGTGAAAACTGTTGGCTGAGCAGGCAGGTGGTTAGTTTGATTATACACACACACATATACACACATGCATACTCCAAAGCCACAATGCCAGATTAATAGAAACCAAACTAGGTGGCTTGTGATATCGACAGAAAGACGATCTCTCTTCAGTAACACTGAATGTCAGAGAGAGAGTCAACTCCGAAGACAAAAAGTCATCAGCAAGGGGATTTGGAGAACCACAAACCAAAACCAGAGAGAGAGAGAAACAGTCATAAAGAGCGCTGAGAGATAAAGGAAGATGCGTATGGCAACAGAGAGAAAGAGCGGAAGCAGAAAAGAGCTGTGAGTAAGTCAAGAGACAGAGAAAGACACCACAAGCAGAGAATGAGAAAGAAAGAGTGAGAAGGGTGTGTGGATTACTTTGCATCTGAGTCGCTTGGTCAGCTGGAAAAATCACAAGGATCTACCCACGACCAGGACACCTCCGCTGGGGTAAGAATGCCACGACCACAGCTCATTCACTTTCACAATTTATGTGTTTTAGTGAAGCTGCTTTTGTTGCTGCAACATATTTTGCTGCAAATTTGACATTTTAATACACAATATGTAAACTTTTACACCCTTTATTACAAAGTTTTATGTTAAAAGGGAAAGCATCTTCAGAAACATTATTTGCATTCATCTGATTCATTTGTTCACTTAAAAAAAAAAAAAAAAATACTGTTAAGTTACCATGCTCCCTATAAACAAATGAGATCATGGTGGATGATGCATAATCTTATTTTTGTATCACCCTGTCATTCCTTCCTGCCACCTGCCCTTCTCAAAACCTATGACAGCTTCAATCTGCCTCAAATGTTCCAGAACTCCACAGTTGCATATTATATGCAATTCCAGCCATTAAAGTCAAACTGAAATTTAAATTTTCTTCAATTTCTGTGTAAGGAAACAATGATAAGCTTCAAGTATTGTGCATATCTATAAGACCATTTATCTGATGATAAAACTCTTTTTTCTAATTTTGTGCTGTTAACTTTGTGATTGAGATATGGAATATGGAGGCTAGAAAGCTAGGCCAACAAGCTCCCAATCAGAAAGAGGCGGCTAGTTAGCCTAGCTTGCTAACAGTGCACTCAAACTTTACACTTAAAATTCAAACTCTCAAATAAAATAGAACAGAGTAGAGGAATATTTGACCAGTTTGCTAAGAACAATTAATACACTACAGTGACTCCTGGAGCCATTTTAGAGAATTTTCCTTCCTCACTTCAAAACAACAAACCGGAAGTGATGTCACATAGGGGCGACCAATCAATCAATTAGATCAAGTTTAACATTAATAAATATGGACCAGACTATGAGTTTTGAAACGGAAGACGTCGAAAATGTACATTCATATGCACACGGCGGACCACAGTTGTATAATTCGGAGCCTGAGCTTTCAAGAGACCAGGAACAGACCGGAGTCAGGAGAAATAACGGCCGCAGGAGAAAGACTGAGCTTTGGGGTGAGGGGAACGAGTGGACTAGGCAGGCGTGTCGGTGAGTGAGCGGCGTTAGCTAGCGGCGGCTAACGATGGCTAACGCTGCGTCCACATCACAACAGTAGAGTACAACAGTTTACTATCACATATCAGGCTACAACAGAACTAGTACTGGTCGTCAGCTATTGTCAGCAGTATTGATATGAGTATTGACATGAGTATTGATAGCAGTTACAGAGACTAATCGGTGAGTATCGGGGGGGGGCTGATGTTTTAAATTAGAAGTTAGCAAACATTAGAAAACAAGACTCTTTAGCTTTTATGTCTTGTAAAACATATAAACTCTTGAATTAACTTTTCAAGTGGTCATTTTTAGACGTTAAGTATAAATCTCTAAAAAAAATTAACCTGCAAGTTGCACTTTTAAGTGTTCAAACACATTTCATGAGCTATTCAGCTAACTGCTGCTTTTTACTAGTTAGCTGCACCCATGGTCCCTGAAACGTTCAAATCCTCAAAGACACACAGGAAATGATCTCATATCTTCAACGAGCAATGGCACACTAACTAGGCCATTGGAAATCACCCTGCATGTTACTTTTATCTTGTGTCTTACTTTTTTAAAATCTCATGTCTGTGAGTATATAATTTATGGAGCAGTAAAGTCTATATGATGCGTTGGTGTAATCCATACTTATTAACTGTGAGAATCAATGATGAGTTATATACACTATATGCATTCCTTCACATACACACTATGCACACTCCCACATAGATAGATGTGGTTTGTGGTTAAGAGATTGGTCATGAATGTTGATGTCTCAGCTTGTTGGAGGATCTCTTACTGACCTTACATTGTCTGTATGTATGTGTGTGTGTGTGTGTGTGTGTGTGTGTGTGTGTGTGTGTGTGTGTGTGTGTATTTTTGGCGATTTTTATTTACAGATTGAAAAAAGCGGAGAGGAAGAAATATTTCGAAAAACTGTTTCATGGCATCCAACAGTATCTTTGAGTCTCTGTTGTCATATCAGTCAGCTTTTTTACGAGGTAAGTGTATTTTCTATATCTCTCTGCTCTGTTGGGTTGATAGAGACTTTTAAAATCCATGTCTTCATTTATCACATCCTTCCATTCTTCCTATGAAAACTGCACTTGGTACAAACTTAAAATATCAGCACTGACCTGGTAGAACATTCTGGGATAGCTTCTAGCCCCCAGAACAGAAATTCATTATACGGCTTTAAGCAGAGGGTTCTAGTGTTCCATTAGGGGTCTGAAGGTAGAAGTGGTTCTACTATTTGTATGCACTGTTCAGTGAGTATGTTTTTTCCCATTGCCTTAACCAAGCTAGGAAACTAGTTAGCCTAACTTACCAACATGTCAGTTTAGCACCTGTTGTGCCAGTGTCATGCTCCTGCTGTTTGTCCTTCATTACATGAAGGAGGGGAGAGTTAGCCAACATTAGCTATCTCTCTTTCATTGTTCCATTTGTGGTCCAGTTCCAACTGCTTGATATTGATATTGCACCAATGAAATTACCAGTAGCAACATCGTTAGTCAGTAAGAAAAATGTAGGGGGCGCTGTCACTGCAGAAAAATACTGCTATTGCTATGCCCATTATTTTTGCATATTTTTCTCATGGTTTTGCTGTGTAGTGTCCTGTGGGTGTTATATTAAGTGGTCTGTACTTTGCTCCTGTAATTGCTGTGACTTTACATGTTATAACTGCAGATTTTATCCCTTTGTTGGAACATTCACTCCAAACATTTCACACATATCAGACAAAACAACAAAACATAGGAACAGCTTGGTTATCACCACAGGTATAGCATATGCATAGCAAAGGCCGTTGTGGTTGCTCTATATGAATACACTAGCGTGCCCTCTGACTCTGTGAGCTGCAGCATGAGCAGCTCTTCACTGCTGCACTAGTTACAGCGCAGTTAGAGATCCAGGTTTCTTGTCAGCATGAGAAAACGTTGTGAATCAGCACCCACTCCAGGTCACATGGCTGCTTCTGTAAGACTCAGACCCCCCCAGCTAACAGGGAGGATGACAGGAGGGAGGAGAGTGAGGAATGTAGCAGGCATTCCTTCCTACTTCATCAACCAGCAGCTGTGTGAATGACTATACACGTCTGCTTCACTTTCCCAGCGCTGCAGCACTGGCTGTTAATCAACTAGTGATCTTCATGATTAGTCGTCAGTTTTGATAATTTGCCATGACTGACACAAACATTGGATCCTCCACCACTTACTGTCACTTATATCAGATATACCTGTATGTGGTAACCTGAACAGGTATCCGTATACTTTGTTATGGAGGGTCAGTGGCATCAGGACTTTCATATCTGAGTGAACTGTGATAAAGTCAGTGCTTTGTTCATTACATCTGTTTTTTACAGGCTGAGTAAGAAAGGATTCAGAGAGGATAAATGCGAACTTCAGTACACTGTCAGGAAGAGGAGAAATATTTGAATATTAGAATTTGAATACAGACGTGTAGTATTTTGTGTCACCAACAAGGAAGAACATGTGAAATGGTTGATTTATTTTGAAGATTATAGAGGGTTTCAAAATGGTTGTATTTGTTAGGCTCATTGTTAACTCATCTGGGTGTTTATATTGCTTTAAAGCTGCACTGACTCAGTATTTTTATATTTACTTGATCAAATAATTATGGTTAATATGAGGGGTGTCACTCGTAGGATGAACCCACAGGAGATCATTACTAGATCTGCAGCTGGTAATGCTGGGGAACCTAGTGGGACATTAGCAGCAGTGTTGTTTTTCTTTATTTAGATTTTCTCTGTCTGACATGAAGCCCTGATGTCATTTTCAGTCGGAGCTGAAGTTGTGCAAGTGTCCAGACCCCAGTAATTAGAAATGAATGGGAATGAAACTGTTGCCTCGCGGATCCTTTAACCAATTAGATTTCAAGTTGCTGAGGCCAGAGCCTTCTAGCAGGCCTTTGATAACGTCAACATTTTCATGTCATTTGATTGGATGGTCAGAGAGCATATTGGTCAGGGCTAGCAAACTATATCCTATAGCTACTAGTGCAAGCTAAAACACATTAGTATAGATTTATTAACTGTTTTTCCAAACCACAATGGCTGGACGACGAGGAAGAGTTCAATGGCGCTGTTGTAGAGGTTATCTGTGCGTCTCAGTTCCAACAATAAGTCATTTTCTATCGCTATGGAAGCTAATGCTGAAAGTTGAGTCTGCCCAGTTGTATTTCTCGGATAAGTTTTAATTCGCTTTAGAGCTGAGAATGTCCGCTCGACGAAGCAGCTTTTAAATTTGTCTACAGATAATCAGCAGTTTCGGTGAGTAAAATACATTTTACCAACAGTATATTTTATTGTTTATGTTTTTGTCATTGTATTAGTTAATATTGCTGCTTCTGTTGGAGATGATATGTGTGACTCAGCTGTGGCTGCAGTGTTTGGAGACCTATTGAATCGTTTTAATTGGGTTTTTATAGCATTGCTTCAGTAATGGCATTTGTTCTGGATACATGACATCTCTGTCTGTGATTCAAACTTCTGTTATACTGTGTTTCTGTATATTGTTGATGGTTTCTATATCCGTGACATCATAATGATATTAATTGGTATTAAGAGGTGGGTTAATTCAGGTAGGACAGCCAGTGAAGGCCTACGTGTGACATGCACAGCCCGTCACTGATTTATAGATATATATATTTTTGTTTAACAATCCAATAATGCACATTAAAGCATCCATACATAGGAAAATAAAAGCCTGAATACATGTAAATGTAATCATGGACAGTGCATGTGAAGTGTAGGATTTATTTTCAAATTGACAGATAGAATCTCCAGCTGTTGAATAGAGTTAATATCATTGCAGTAGTGGTTGATTGCTAGATAGTCTAAACAAATGTATTTCCTGAAACCTGATGTTGCATGCATGTCTCCAGCAGCGGTTGTCTTTGCTGCGGAAACTCTCAAGAACACTTTGTGACAGGCTGCATGTGTGTGTGTGTGTGTGCGCATTTCCTGTTAATTCTTGGTTCAGCACTGAAACAGTTTTCACAGGAAAAGCACTTTTTCATCACCTCTGACATCAGGGTTTGCATTTTCACAGACTCGCTGCGTATTTAAAGTTGCAAACAGCATCACCATTATTATCACAAACAACACTGTGTGTGATTCTGCTCGAAAACAGTATACAGGCATATCATGTAATGTTCTTGTTTATTGAAATGATATGGAAATGTGAAAGGATACAGTTGCAGTAACAGAGGACTGTAGTTTTCAAGAGTAACATAAAAGTGATGATGATTGGCGAACGTGAAGATTGTTGTTTGCAGAAAAGTGAAAAATTAAGAGTGTACTTTTCTCTCTTCCACTATGAACAATCATCCATCCATCCATTATCTATACCTTATCCATTAAGGGTCGTGGGTTGGCTGGAGCCTATCCCAGCTGTCATTGGGCGAGATTGCCAGTCCATCACAGGGCTAACACATAGAGACAAACAACGATTCACACTCACATTCACACTGTTTCATGACAAAATACAATGCAATGCAAAAATAGATTATCAGTCTCAGCTGTACATTATGTCAGCTTATGGAGTAGTAGCAGCTGCACTTTGACAGTATATTTGCTTGTTTGTTTCTTTGTGTGTGTGTGTGTGTGTGTGTGAAAACCTATCATGCTCTGCAACACTAACTGCACATTTCCCACACGTTGAGAGACATCAGGTCACGTGTTTCCCGCCTGTGTGCTGTGGTTATATTGGCATGTGCCCACATCATCCACAGTTTGACTCAGGATGCTTGCATAGAAAAAAAATTTAATTTTTTTTTTTTTTTTAACTCCTGTCAGTCACTGGGATCTGCCAAATGTAACCACAGTTGGTGCAACAGATTTTGTGGGTTTGTGATCTAACCTCAGGCCTGAACAAGCACAGTTTTCAAACTAGTTTCTCCTCACTGTTTAGATTTTAGCCGATCAGATCAACCCATCAGTGGTTAAGAATCAATTTGACTCTCATCTCTGATTGGTTTTCATCTCCTGCTGTCCTCTTGGTTGTTAGTTAGCGGTTATGTTATCGGTTAGCTCTCCTCCAGTCATCGCCTCTGTGCCTAGAAATCTACTGAACACACACTGCTGCTTTCTTTTCATCTTCACGTGTGTACATGTGTATGCATGTGTGCATGTGGCTGTTAGTGCGTCCCCAGTTTTGGAACAAATCTACCAGACACTCTGCAGCCTTATCAATTCACTGTGTGTGTGTGTGTGTGTGTGTGTGTGTGTGTGTTACTGTAGTTATTCCTCTGTTGACATTATCTACTCTGACTTATCTGAGCTTTAGGCTGCAATAAGATAATCTGAGTTCGTTCAGCTGACAGAGAGCACAACACAGGACAGTTTTTAACTGATGTACACACATGACACAAATCCATCCAAGTTCAGTGCTAATCAGTTAAGTACTATTTACGTAATCCTGCTGACAGACAGACAGGTGAACACATACCCTCCTTGGAGGAGATAAATATTCTAATTCCAGTTAAGTTCTTGTATGACAGTATTATGTTGCCTGGGCCACATGTTCATACTGTTCAGTGTTCTTACTGAAAGTGTCTGGAAGGCTTTCACTGCTAATCCCTTTAATATTACTTTAATATTAAAAAATTTAGGCAACTAAAACTACTTGTTTAAGTCAGCAGCAATTGTGTTGCCAAGTATGTGCAGCAATTACACTGGTCTTTTTAACAGCTTAAGCATGCGCTTGTTACTGCTACAGTTTAATCCAGTTTCTCTATAATATGTAGAGACAGTCCAACCATTTTACAGCATTTTTTTAATTGTAATTTTTTTTTTGTTCATTATTTTGGAAAATGGCTACCATCATCAGAACACTGATCATCTTCCAGTGGTGGGCTGCCAGGTCCAGCAAGGCCTTCTCTGCTGGCCCAAACATTGTCACAGTCACTGAATTATATTTTTATATATGTTTTTCCCATTAATACTATATGTATTCAATTGTTCCCAATAGAGGTAGGACACCAGTGAAGGCCTAGGTGTGAAATGCACAGCCCGCCACTGGCCCAGTATCCAGATTTCTTCTAAATATATTAAGCTATATATGTATCACATTTTGGCACCTTTATCACAGAATGAACAGTAGGTTAGCTATAAAGAAATATGCAGCAGACAGAATATAGTGTTTGAAGGCTGTGGAAACACCATGGTTTCTCTAAGATTGTTGCATATTGATCTTTATCAGAGAAGCGAAACCTTAACTGTGACTCATTTAACCTTAATGCTAATACATGCCAGGCACACACTGGGGTTAACACACACCTACGAAACTGTCATTTTTGATAATGAAATTTATTGTAGTCCCTTGATAAGTTACCCCCTACATACTGACAGTGAAAGGAAAAAATATATATAAATGTTCTTTAAAATTGCAACATTAGCTACACATTTTCACTTATAGCATCTCTGTGCTGTTTTAAAATCTTTTTCTGAAGCCACAGGGTGTTAGGTGGGTCTTGACTGAGGAGTTTTGTTCACTTACTGATCCTTATTTATAAATGAGTTACACAGTCACCAATGATTTACCAAAAGGATTTAGTTTCCTCATAAATTTCAGGTGTCCATATAAAACTGATAAAACTGATTCTCAGAGTTTTTCAGGGGTTCTCTTCTTTTCTTTCTTCCCTCGCTCCCCTACATCAGTTACTCTCTCCACCTTCCTCTCCATCCTCCATCCTCCATCCTCACCTCATGCCCTCCCTCCGTTTCCCCATCCCTCCCTCCCTCCATCCCTCCTTTCCCAGTCTATATATCTCAGATGTTTGGCTGAAAACGAGAACCACTCCATGTTGTTTTAGTGCGTTTTCACCATCCAAGTGTTGAATTTGTATTGTTCCCCTTCCCTCACTTCATATATCAAACTGCTTGTGAAGCTTGTTTTTCTGCTTTTCTGTCACTCTTAATTTACACCACTCATCCCATCTGAACCCATCATGTTTGCGTGCTCCATCAACCACTTTCCACTTGTTGACGTTGTTCGTCTTTCTCTGCCACATTGCACAAGCCTGTCCAGAGCTGATTCTGGTTATCTGGAGGCTACACCTGCTGTGACTGTGTGTTGGTGTGTGTGTGTGTGTGCGAGTGCCACAGAGACAGAAAGACTGTGTGTTATCAGGAGAAGGCAAAGTTTAACAGAGGAAACTCCACAGGTCTGCTCCAGGCTGATTTTAAAGGAGATGATGCTGACTCTCAGTGTGTACCCACGTCTAGACATATTCACAGAGCACTTATATTCTCACACAACATTAATATATGAGCTTTCTCACATTCATAACTTACTGCAGTGTCAAAGCACACTTGTGATTTTTTTCTGTAAATAAGTGTTAGGTCACAGCAGCAGTGCTGTCAGATATCAGGCTCATATATTATTAAAACTCTCCTCTGATCAGTTCTGTGAGCTCAAACTCCTGAACGATGGCTAGGATCCAGTTTAGGCCTGTAACTATTGAATATTTTCACTATTTATTCTCTTAATTTTTAGCACAACTGTAAAAAATATCGCGAAAAAGTAAAAATCTCCCATCACAAGTTCCCAAAATGCCTTATTTTGTTCTATTTCTAGAGTATATGATTTACAATAACATAAAACAGAATTAGAATCCTCCCATTTGAAACGTTTAAGCCAGAAAATAGTTTATCTAACTTAAATTATTTAAATGATTGCTTGATTAATTTTATTTTTATTTTTAAATCCATTATCTTTTTTTATTTTAGTTTCCAGCGAGCACAGAGTGACATAAATTCTGCATAAAATGAGTATAAGACCCCAAAAAAATCACACATACATTGCATATACATGCATTAACATACATGTCCACACACACATGCATTCACATACATGTATGCACACTCACTACACTCAGTTTAATAGTTACACCCAGCTAAAACGAACGGTTAGAATGTGTCGATTTTGTTCAAGTTGTGTAAAAGATCATTTGGGCATCTTCAGCTTGTGGTGTTGTTGATGTTGACAGGTGTTTCTATTATGTTTTGGTTTTTTGCATTTGTCTTTTTATTAAAAAAAAAAAAAAAAATCACCCTAGACTTTAAACTTGCTGAAGTTAATGAAATAATCACACTGAACAATATGTTACTTCAGTGTAGTTCAGAATCACAGAGCACATAAGAATGTATTTTCATACCACAACAACATCATAATAACCTTGTCATTCAAGTTAAACATGAAGTTTTTCCTTGCCACAGTCACCTAATGCTGCTCATGGTGGATCTGTTGGGTCTCTCTCTGTAAATTTTATAAGATAAAGAGTACGGTCTAGACCTGCTCTATATGTACCGAGCCTCAGGATAACAGCTGTTGTGAATTGGCGCTATATAAATAAAATTGTCTTGACTTGACATGTTGCTGTTGGTGGACTCTTTAACTGCTTAACTTAGCTCTCTGATCAGAGCCTGTTCCATTATCAGCATCATCAATAAAGAGAAGCAACCTTGTGCCAGAGACTGCTTCAAGCTGAATCTGATATCTCTGTAAAGTAGCTGTTGACCAACACAGACACACACTCCCTGGTGGGGAGATGACACTGCCTTGTGTCTCATTTGGTTTGATGCTGGTGTAAGTCAGTGTTAGCTGGAATATTACAGGGATGTTACAGTAACAACAGTTAATATTAATCACTTGACATCTTCCTTAAAATCTGCTGATGTGAGTGGTGACATAACTGAGATTGCATTATGTCCACAGGTTGTTGGTGATGTTTTCAGGAGACTGTGTTCTGAGTGATAGGTTCCTTGTCAGTTTTCTGGTGCGCGCGTTTCAGCTGCACTAGTGCATTCTGGATGTTCAGTTAACTGTTGTGCTGGGCTGTATGTGAGTGAAGAGAACTGTCAGAACAGTTTCAAAACAGTGTGGAGAAATGTGTTTAACCAATTGTAAGAGAGAAAAAAAAAACAATCATGGAGGGATGCATTCCACTAAAACATGACCTGACATGTTTTTGTGCGGCATCTTGCCACTTAGGGTGAAAGGCGGAGTGCAGTTTACCCATTCCTGCTCAACTAACAGAGGATGTTTGAACTGTTTCAAAATGTCTGTTCTCTGAGTGTGTGTGTGTGTGTGCTATAACAGAAACAGAAGATAGTGAGGGAAGAAGGAAGCAAGGAGGATGTGTGTGACAGCGCGACCGTTAGAAAGACAAGGCCCCCTCAGTGCATACATACATACACACACACACACACACACTCCAACAGCAGAGCAGTGCTGTTACAATCTTTTAACAACTGTTTATACAACATTATGTTATATGATATAGTGTATGTTCAATGCAAATAATCTTTGTGATTTGACTATAGAAATTTCAATAAATGAATGGATGAAAGGATCAGTGTGTGTGTGCGTGTGTTTGTGTTTGTGGTATCCAGTTTTACATTTACAGTGTATTGGTTAGCCATGCTGGTAAACCACACACGCCTTCTATCTCTCTCCGTGTGTCATGCACACACACACATACACACACACTCATACACACTCTCACGGAGAGAGTCCAGTCAGCCCTCTCTTGTGGTTATATATTGTAAAACTCTGCTCAGTTTGTGGCTTTAGTATGTGTGTGTTTGTGTGTGTGTGTGTGTTTGTTTGTGTGTGTGTGTGTGTGTTTGCCCCTGCATGAAAACAAAAATGAGTTGGTGAAAAATAGCAGCAAGGAGCGAGAGAAGAGAAAAGGGGGGCAAAGATAAATGAGGAAAGAGAAAAGGAGCGAGATAAAGAGAAAGAAAGACAGGAGGAGAGGATGAGAGGAGAGGGAGGGAGCAGGACGACAGAAGAAGATGAGTGATTTGATATAATCCCATCTGCAAATCCACCTTATAGTATCACCACGCAGAAACATAATCCTTCGTCCTAAAACAAATACTGTTAAGTCCTGCAACTAAGTATATTTATACTATGGTGTTGCTTTTTTCCTGATTGTATCTTCCTCCACTGCAGGTCCACCACATATTAGTCTGATATTAGTCTAATTATCCCTGGATCTTCCTAAAATTGATTCATGTATGTTGGGTTTGGATCAGTTTTTGGGCCTGTGAACAGTAAAAGTCTGTCTGCTTACCTGCACAAGACAGATTCAGCTGTTTTTGCAGCTTCCAAAAGCGTAATGATTAAAAACACTGAAATGAAAACCAAATGGGGAAAGAATGACTAACTGCATGCCAAGTCATCATTATGCTTCAAACAGAGATTTAGTCAGATCAGCCTAAACCCCCACATCAATCAGATACTGCAGATTTTTCTGAGACGATCTGTAATAACAGATCCATGGCCTCTGTCTGGAGCTTCATCTCTATGTCATGTTTCATGTGTACAACATCGCAAGAGGAGACTGTCCATGGTGTCCCAGTAGCTCAGTGGTTAATGTGCATATCACATAACCACAGAATCCACAATTTAATTCCAGATTGTTGTCTGTGAAACACTCCCCTCTTTCCTCATGTTTCCCATCTGTCTACACTGTCAGCTGTATCAAACAGAAGTAAAAATGCAGGCCAAAAAAAAAGAACGTACTTGTAGGTTATCCCCAGTTGTAAAATCAGTGCATCTCTCTGTGACAGCAGGCTTTTCACTTTGCATTTGGCTTATTCCCATAGACATGTTCAGACTAAGATTTGAATGAAAAACAAAAAAACTAAATTCACTTCACTTCACATAAGGGACACACTACTCCCTGCATTAGCACTGACTGTTATTGTTACTGGAATATCATTGAATTTTGGACCAAAATACATAGTTCCAAATGTTCCCCTACCTCGGGTCTCCCTTGTTAAAGAGATATCTGATCTCAATGGGACTTCCTGGTTAAATAAAGGTAAATAAATAAAGTGTAAATTCAGGAAGTGAAATGAAATGAGAAAACAGAGAGATACAACATGCCAATTACCAGAGTACTTGAGTCCTGCCATGTGATTCCCACACACAGCTTTCAAGAAGATAGAAATGTGTTTTCCAGTACGCTGCTGATATTGGGAAGTCAGTGAGAAAGATGGAAAAAGGGATAGATGAAAGAGAGGAAGGAAGGACTTATGAGAAATTAGTAGTGTTGCTTTACCAGAAACCCCTCCTTCTCCTCTGTTCAGTTTACCGTGTAAAGCAACTATTTCTCAACAGGTTGTTGTTCACGTTGCAGAGCAGAGGTGACAAGTCATATTTTCCCATTTTCATCTGCCTGTCATCAGCTGTTCCAATTGAGTAAAGGGCTGGGAAACATCCACCAGCTACTAAATGTTTCTGTGGTATAAAGGTAGAAACCAAACAGTCAGAGCAACAGACTGCTATATGTTTGATTTAGATTTGAATTAGGGTTAGGGTTTTGCCCGTATTGGAGCCTTAATAGTGTTAGTAATCGGAGGGATTCATCCTCTGTGGATCCTGAACGTGTTCGGTTTCACAACAATCTGTCCATTAGATGTTGACTTTTGTGTCCAAGTTGAAATGTGGTGCTTGAGAAAAGGCTAGGAAATTATTAGAATCAGTCATCTGGGGACCATGAATATCCTCATCTGGCTGGTAGCTTCTACATCATTCTTTGTCATGCTTGTGTCCTTTTTGGAGAGAAACTTCCATTCCTACTCATAGCTGCAGGAAAAAGCAGTTGGAAAGTAGATTTGAAAATGTGAAACACTGTTTTTCCTTTGTACTGAGCTCCAGTTGGAATAGTGTGTGTGTGTGTGTGTGTGTGTGTGTGTGTGCGTGGTTGTGTGTCACCTCCTGCTGCCCAGCTATTAAATAGTGAGGTTTTATACCCGAGTCTCACTGAGGAGCTGTCTGCTACAATCATTATGATTCAGCGCTTTGGAGCCACATGCACATACGTTTAACACACACAGACACACACACACACACACAGTGTCCGGTCATGTGATCACACTGATACACACCAATAAAGAGCCTCATAAGGACTCAATAAAGTCTTTCATTCTCTCTGTTGGTCTTGGTTGGTTGTGATGTTTCATTTAGTTTAATTCTCTCTCTCTCTTGCCGTTTGTGTGTGTGTGTGTGTGTGTGTGTGTGTGTGTGTGTGTGTGTGTGTGTGTGTGTGTGTGTTTGTGTGTTGGGTCATTTGTCCAGCTGTGATCTCTGGCTCTCATTTTGAAGCCTGGGAATAAGCACAGAATGCCTTCTATGGATTCATCGTCTGTCTGTCTGTCTGTCTTTTTCTTCCTTACTACACACACACACTCACACACAAATTCTCTCACACACACATGAACAAGCAGTATATACACTCTCACACACATACACACACACACACAGTGGCTCCCATGTGGCGATTTGGCCACACATCACACAGCCCAGCTCTGCTGTTTGATCTCTGTACCTCCCACTGCAAAAAATGTCAACGCTCAGCTGGTGGTTTTATCTCAGATTCCCACATCATCCACTTTGTTTTAATTTTTCAGAAACACCTCCATGGTTAATATGATCTGTGTCATATCCGTCATATGTCCATAATATAAAGGATATTCACATTGAGCATTGCATTATTGAACACCATTATTCTGTCAGCAATTATCCAGCTGTACTGACTGGAACAGAGAAGTTTGACAATTTTAGTCAATGAATGAATGAATGAAATATTATTGTATGATGCTGTATATGGTATCACAATAGCCATGCATACAACTGTGTTCCCCCTGTATGGTCTTTAAAGAAGTAACTTCATGTAAGCCAGAACCAGAGTGCTGCACTGATGTTTTAAAACAACCAAAAATACAGACCCAACTTTTATAATCAAACCTTCATTATGCAACAGCCACTCCAGATTCTGATTATTTGTATCCAAGAACATTTCAAGGTTTTGTTGAGTCATTTCATGGAAAATCAGCAGACAAATCTGTTTTCCTCCTGAAACTGACCTCAGCGGCCTGGCCTGTTCTCAACTGTGACAGCAAAGATTAGGCTTCTAGATAAAACAAAATGTTACATCAGATTTTTTTTATCTTGACATGTAGCGTCAACTCTGAGACCTTATATACACAGATGTGCTTTATTAAACTATATCCAGTCAATTCTATTGTATTTACCACAGGTGGACCTTTTAGTTCTAGACACATCTCAAGGACAGGCCACAGCAAAGGGCCTGACGACTTCAGTTTTTGACTTATGATTGATATGTTATATATATGAAATATAACAGAATTATCCTTCAGTATATCACTAATAATAGTTTCATGCAGTTACATAATATATGATAATATGGGGGCACAATCCACAGTGTATCTGTAGCTGTTTTTAGGTAGGTATAAAGTAAATACTCCTGCCCAAGGGTGGGTAAATGACATAAGCCTGCATATTCACACCTCTACACTTCTTCATACTTATAATGGTAAGCAATGACCAACACCCTCAACACCCTTAAGATACCCTGAGGCAGGCAAATCATGCCATTTTGATTTCTCAGCAGCCTATTGGCTAGAATTCCAGATGTTTGCTCCTGGATTGACAGCTGGGCTCCATTAAAATATAATTGGCATTCGATGCGAGTGCTCAGCAGTATATTTTGGGAGTCGGTTTCTGTTGTTATCTGCTCCCCCTTACCTCAACCTTAACCCAAACCAGTGTTTTTAAATGATGCTTAAAAAGACATCAACCTTACCCCTGTTACGCTTACCTGCCCACAGCCCCCCTACCCTCACCTGTTTGAAAGTTTTCCAAATCAGTTTGAAACTGGAGAGGAACAGCACCACCATCTCCACCGTCAGAGCACTCGGTGAGGGAGTGTATTTTGGAAGATGTCGCTGGTCACCTCTCCACTCCACTACCTCCCACACACTTGGTGAACCTTTGACAAGGAGCAGTGAAGCTGTTGTGGAGGATTGTGTTAAATCAGAAAATGTTAGTTGTCCTCATCTTGTTTTATAGTGCAATCTAGGAGTAAGAAGTTAACCTAATTTTTTACAGCGTCTCCCTCTTCCTGTCCTCATCCATCAGCTGCAGCAGGAAGAGGGGGCTCCAATAAAGATCCCTTCATTTCCTCCCCTCTTTTTCATCTCTCCTCCTCCATCTCCTCCCTCTCTTGCTGCCTCCTCTCACTTCCTTCCAACTGCCTGCTTAATCGCTTCAGTGTTTTAATATCAGCGTCCAGTGCTCTGGATAGTGTGTTGCACTTGTGTCTTGTAAGGTTTGACCCATACAGTTTCACACTTACTAATATTTCTCTGGAGAGGGATATGGATTTTCAGGGGCTTTTCTATTCTTGCATCATCAAAAAACTGCATATAGATTACCATCTTAACTCAAAGTCCATTTCAGTTGCATTTCATGGTTGTCTTCTACAGGTATGCCCAGTTGTGATCATGTGACCTGAGATATGGGAGGGTAAGGGGTCTCCACGCACACATCGCTTCATGTATGCATGTGTGTGGGATTGATTGTTAAAGCTGTAGACTTAGTGTTTGTCTTTGGCATTAGCATGGTTTCTGCTCAGTGTCAATTCTGTAAAGGTTAAGGTTACTGTGTGTTTGTGTGTGTGTGTGTGTGTGTGTGTGTGTGTGTGTGTGTGTGTGTGTATGTGTGGTAGTTTGAGGGGAACCACCAGCTAGGCCACCGACCCATATAAATGGTAAAGCTAAACCTTACCACAGTGTGCACCAAATCCAAGAACATACACAGCTACTTCGGTCAATGCCAAGCCACGTGTGTGTGTGTGTGTGTGTGTGTGTGTGTGTGTGTGTGTGTGGCAGGGGTAGGAAGTCAGTGGTTATGTTTAGGTTTGCAGTTGGGTTAGGGTTGCAGAGATAAACCATCAACATCTCATTCTTGTCTGATATCTTATTGTTTAATTTCACTTTTGTCTAATTAGGGACTAATTACACATATTTCAATATTGAAACATTATCATGTGCTGCTATAGACAGAAACATAAACAAAAAACTATATGCGACTATATGTTGGCATTGCTGGATTTTAAAGAATGCATGTATTTTCTCTCGCCCTACTTGTTTCGCTACACTTCCCCGCTGACTTTAACCTCCTCCGAAGTTTGAAAAAGCCACCAACAGGAAACAGCCATCTGACGATCGATGGAGCCCCTGATCATCCACAGCTTTTTCGGTGTTCCCAACCCATTTTTCTCTTAACCACACTGGTTCCTCTCAGCCTTAATGGGCGAGATGGCGGGTGTGTGTCTGTGAAGTCTGGTGGGATGGGTGTCCTATGTGAGGCGAGGCGAGGTCCCCTCAGTCCTGTGGTTAACGAAGAAGTCATGCAAAGAGTCACCTCACCCTTTTTTAACTCCTCCTCACCCTCTCTCCTCCCTCTATCCCCATTTATCCCCACATTGTGGTTAACAAGTGAATGCAAAGTGTTGTCTTTATGTGTGTGTATGTGTGGCCCGTACCCATTAGCGCCCTTCTATTCTGTATTGTAAATTCCACCCAGCGATTACGCCTTCTGATTTATTCATTGGCTCATTTGGGACCCTATGCATCCCCGTGTGGTTGGGTTTAAGGTGTCTGATTGGCTGCTTTCGCTGGCTCCTTCCACTTTGATGATCCATTTGTGTTTTCCAGAATCTTCGACATTACTTAACATGCAAACTTGTGCACGCACACACACACACACACCACACACACACACACATGCTACAGAAAACATAAAGTAACCAAAGCCTGAGGGGTGTGAATGGTTAATTAGTTGATTTAAAGTCTCCCTCTTTGACTGTCAGGAATGATGCAGGCCATGGAAAATAATCATTGATTTTTGTGGCTGCTGATAGTTTATGTATCAAAAGTATGTGCCTTTGTTTTCTTAGAGCCAGAATGAAGAAAGCAGTTGTAGCTTATTAGCTGTGTTGTACCATCCACTTTTACTCTATGAGAGAGTAAGATGAGACAGATGAGATGAGACTCCACAAATAAGGAATGGTTTGCAGTGGAGCCTGTGATACAAATACATGTTTTAAGTTAGCAATGTAAAACTCTGAAACTCTGTCAAGCAGAGTCATTCATTCATTTCAGACAAATCTAAATACACATATTTAGATTATATAGATACAATTAGTGTTCCTTATGTTCACACATATGGACTTTAAAGCTGGGACAGCAATGGGCAGCTATTCATTGTAAATGGGAGCAAGGTGCTGCCTGTTGAGGTAAAGAGATTTACTCTTGGCAACACTACAGGAGAAAGCTGAGAAAGGCTAAACTTTATGGCAAATTGCAATGTAAAGGGTGGGGGGTGGCAACATGTCAGACCATCAGCCCCTGCAAAGGCTTTGTCCCTAACTGATGCCAGTCCACTAGAATGGCACAGTTAACAAAATTGGGAAGGTATGATTGAAATGTATGTTGTTTACTGTGTATAAGACATGAATGAATTCTCATTTTAATGTGTCTTGACCAATCTAGAGTCAGTCTTACATGATAACACTATCATAGCCTATATATCCAATGACAGGGCTGATGGTATGACTCAGGGACTTATTGGCCAGTATCTATTGCTACGATGAGTTAAGTAACACTTATAGATAAAAGATCTTCATCATCAATCCCAGTTCTCTGTTGTCCTCCCCAACGCAATCCCTTGTTTCCTCAGGGATCTCCTCCACAATCCTCTTCTCATCCTCCTCTTCCTGCCCTCGGGGTCTGGATTCATCCCTCTATCCAGACATCACTGCTGCAACTCCATCCATCCATCCATCCATCCATCCATCCATCCATCCATCACTTTGTCCCCCCTATCAGTATTACCTTTTCACTTTTAATCATTGGAAGTCTATTCTTCTTGATTTTTCCTTGTGTGTGTGTGGTTTGTTGTTTTTCTATATTCATAAGAGGGGCCAACCAGGAGCCCACCTTGGAAGGGCTGTTTGAGGATTAAGACTTGGTTTTAGGATTAGGGCTAGAATTGGGTTCGGGTAAGGCTAAGGGTTAGGCTTAGGCATTCAGCTGTGATGGTTAAGGTTAGGGGTGAGGGGAAAGGGAATGCATGGTGTCAATGATGAGTCCCCACAATGGTAGGTTTACAATCCTGTGTCTGTTTAAAACAACTATAAATACTTTGATTTCTGATGAACTCAGATGGTATGTCACACTTGCCCATTAATGTGCACTGTGGAAATTTTAGGAAGCCCTTAGATAGAGTTGAATTGAGTACCAAATACCAACATCGAACTAAACTGGACAACAAACCAAGCTGAATGTGTTGTAAATATCAGGATAGTTGTGTATTGTGCATTCTATCTCTAGCTAGCAATTCAGGATTTTCCACAGCACGCTATAGCACCACACTGATGGAAAAAGACCAGACCAGAATCCCCCATATCAGATGATTCTGCTCCTCACAAATTATGTTGAATGTTAACATTCAGTACAAAAGGAGAATGAAGTATGCCCTTTACTCAGGAAGGATAGAGAATAAGAATAGAGACGTGAATGTCAGAGTGGTGGATGGGCAAGAAGTGCATTTGATATTTGACCAGAGGTTGCATCATCATAACTCTGATCTCTCTGCACTCACACTCACACTGCACACAAGACTCTTATGAATGTTGCTATTGCTAAATATTTTTTTGAAAAATTGCTGTTATAGAGTTACAGGGTTATGTTACTGTGTGTGAAGGGCACATATTTGACAAGTGAAACAAGCACTTATACTGTTGTGTCAGGATTTGTTTGACTCAGCTCAGCATCTGACACTAATTTATCAATCTCACCATACACTCATAGGTTTTTATGAGTGCTTGGTAAATAGCAAAAAGGTGTTTTACTGCTCTGGATAGATCGCCTGTTTTAATCATCACTTGTGGTTTCAGTCATCTCAGAGCAGCTCTCTGTTTCAGTTATCAGATAGTTGAGTTGAAAAAAAACTTTGGAGCAGGGTTTTTGAAAACCTTACTTTTAGCCTTCCACAAAACTTGAAACCTACATTTGGAAGTGTTCTGAAAAAGAGAGAGAAAAGTATTTGCTTTCAAATTTGTCCACATTCACATGGCCTTACTATGAGGCATCTGTCAGAGTTCATTCATCCTCTCAGTACAGACTTCACTGACACAGAGTGCACAGAATTGGACTTCCCTGCAGTAAACCTTTCTGATCAGTTATGACGTCCATGTTCACTGTCCGGCCTGTGGTGTGTACGTGTGTTTATCCCTTTTCTGTGTGTGCGTGTGTGTGAGTTAAGGATTTCTGCTCTAATGCATCTGCTCAGCCATTCAAACTGCACTAAACACAGCCTGAGGCACTTCTATCTTCCCTCTCTCTCTATCTGTCTCTCCGTCTCATCTTGTCTCTCTCTGTCTCTGGAAGATCACGCTGTCTCACTCCTCCCATCTCTGTCTCCCTCCATTTTATTTCCATTTCTACGTTGAAAGAATGAACGTTTTACTAACTTTGACTCTGTGCATGATTGAATAGGTAGGCCTCTCTTTCTCTCTCTCTCTCTCTTCTCTCTCTCTCTCTCTTATTCTCCCTCCCTCCCCTTCTCTCTCTCTCTTTTTCTCTCTGTCCTTCATTTCTTGTGTCAGAAAATCAATTTTTAGTTTAGCAAGGATAAGCCAGTCTTCTCTCATCGCAGAGGCTGACTGAATAATTCAACACACACACACACACACACACACACACACACACACACACACACACACACACACACACACACACACACACACAGAGAGAGAGAGAGAGGACAAATACACACATAGCTTCTTTGCACATTAAAAGTACCTTTTTAGCCATTTTCATGGGAATATAAAAAAGTGATATTATTGGGACTTTTTTCTAGACATGAACTTTAAAATCCACCTGCTATCTAATATCTTATATTATATCTATCATGTCTGTATTGTTTTTTGGTAAACATTGTGTGTTTGTGTGTGTGTAGAGTTAGGTTAGGGTTAGGCATTAGGCTGTGATGGTTAATGTTAGGGTAAGGAGCCAAGGAGAGTGCATTATCAGTGGGCATGTAGCATCAGGGACATTCATTGTCAAGCTGAACATTTAATGGATAATGTTGTAGTTATTCTATAGTATCCTTATAGTTCATTTTTTTAAGAAGCTCAGTAATTTCCTAAAATAGCTGGTCTCTGTAGTTTTTAACAAACATTACTCAAACAGGATGAGCTATTGAACAGTGTGTGTACAGCTTCAGTCACAAAATGTGGAAGGACTGGGAGCCAATTAATATTATGACAAGATACATGAATATTGAGCCGCGCTTAAAAGAACAAAACTTTTAAACAAGAGAAGAAGTAAAACTTATTTACTTCACTATGTGTGTCTGTGTCTACTTTTTAAAGCTAATGATGAGGAGTTTTCAGTCATGTCTTCTTTATATTAGTTCATTACATTCACTCGAACATCAGTGTAAATAAAATTCCATCTCCAAGAGACCAAAATGATTCTAAAAGTAGCTTCAAGAACTGAAGTTAGCCACGGTGACCTTTGCTGACCTTTGGTGACAGCCTACCACTTCTTCCTCCATCTGCTGCTGACAGACAGTCAGAAGGCTTTACAACAGGATGCTGTAAACACCCCTTTGTGTCATAAAGTAATCCAACACAATGTGACTGTGTAGCACCATGTTAAGTGCAGTCTCCTTAATCTTACTCTAGTAATCATAATTATATCTCAGAGCTAATTTAGCAATGATTCAGTTAGGGTAAAGTAATACAACAAGTATATCAAATAAAGGATAGAACTAAAATGTGGAAGACTTGTAGCTAACTTCCTGTGTGATGGAGGCTTAGAGCAAAACATGTTACTGTTAATTAATGTAACTACATTAATTATATTAGTTTTAATAGTAGAATTATGAATGCTAAAAACACTAAAAGCGAAATGCATTCATCATGGACTCTTGGATGAATGTGTTTGTCTACATGTGGGAGTGCATGTCCTTGTGCAAGCGTGCATTTTATCCTGGATATGTGTGTGTGTGTGTGTGTGTGTGTGTCATTTGGTGCTGCTGCTAACTGATATGTCAGAAAATCAATTAATTACTTTTAAGCGGCAGTTAACTGCATCCGCACAATACACCCCATGAATTATAGACGAAGCATGTGTGTATATACTGTGTGTGTGTGTGTGTGTGTGTGTGCATGAGAGAGAGAGAGAGATAGAATTGGCTGCACTGTTAACTAGAGACAATTGGTAACTCCTCCGTCAGTGATCAATTGATGAGAGCGCTTCGATACAAATCTACTGAGCCACTGAACTGACTCATCCACTGTCTACTTTACAGCATTGTTACTGTGTGTGTGTGTGTGTGTGTGTTTGTGCGCATTGTCTTTTTCATTTTATTTAATAAACTACCTCCATCAGTTATTAAAACAACAGCAAACCAACCTTTTTTACATTTGTTTGAGGACAGATTTGATCAATTTTACTGCTCTGATGTATTCAGAATGAACTTAATTAACATAACTAATTAACATAACTACTCTTTAATTACTAAAGTTCTAATTATCATACTTCTAAGAAACATTAAAGCACATTTCATACATGAGACACAGTTTAAAGTGCTGTACTTTAAATCATAAAACATAAAAAGTTCCATATGGATATAGTCCAAAAAAATCAAAAACAAAGCCCATTTGTAGAGGTGTTCAAATCACTGCATCTCTTTAATACTGGTGTTACCTCAAGAATTCAATTTAATTTATCTGTATAATCAATTAGATTTGCACATTTTAAAGTCATATTTCTGACTGTAATTGAAGCATTTTGACATTGATTTAATGCCAAAACACACAGTATTTGTATGTGGCCTTGCCAAGTTTGTTCTCTCTAGTTTTGAGCCAAAAACTGAATGATATCATGATGTTGATTCTTGCTTCCTAAATGACTGTATGAACAAAGGCACAGTATGTGGAGAGGTGTTGTCCTGTAAATAGAATGTGATGAACTGCGAGGTGTTAAAGGTGCGATGAGCAACCGGAGAGATAAAAACCAGAGGACGTCTCCTTTTCCCCAGACTCTCTCTTTCTCTCTATTGATCCCCCGCTCAAGGTGGCAACGAGTGTGTGTGGTGTGTGTGTGTGTGTGTGTGTGTGTGTGTGTGTGTGTGGTATTGATCCTTACCATGCCACTGTCACTGGCCTCAGGGTGGCCTCAACTCAGGGGATGACAGGGGGCAGACAGCCGCTGGCAGAGAGAGAGAGAGGGAGAGAGAGAGAGTTTATTTCTTCTCCACTTCACTATAATTGTTTCCTCTTGAATCTCTCTAATTTGAGCAGTTGCCTAACATGTGTTATTATTACAAGTTATACCATTATTACAGTTCTTTTACTTGTCTGTATTCAGGACTGAACCAAAAATATAGGCTGGGGAGGGGAGCATCTTTGGATGTATTGATCTGTCATTTGTCATTAATTTTCTTATCTAGGGATATTTTGAGGTTTTATAAACACACTAGATTATTACTCATGTCTTTTCTTCAACACACCTCACCTTAACAAACATGAGAACGCACATCAGACGAATTAAAAGTGTGAATCCCAGTCATAGTTCAGATATAAAATCGTGGTGCACGTCAGAGCTTCTCTCTTGCCGACAGCTCTGTCAGCTGAACGTCTAGTCACGTTGGATCGGCAGAGAGAGAGAGAGGTTGCACCAACATTCGGGTCACGAGTCCTTAAGATAACTTTGCAGACAATTAGCACTGGAGCTAAGAGCAGCCAACAGAGTCAAGGTGCCTCTTCCTTCCATCACCCCTCCTTCCAGGGGTTTGTTTTGTAGTTTGGTCGTTTTGAGGTGAAACTTGGGTTGTACAGTTTGTAGCTCACCATGACTCAGCTTTTAGGTGGTAGTCCTACATATACAGAAAATTCTGTCTCCGTTATTAGTAACAAAGATCTCTGTGTGCTAAATATGTGGGGTCTCAGGAGGTCACGGACCACTTCATTTTACATCCAGGACCTCTTAAAAACGCCAAGGTCCAACTCTGGTACAATGAGTTTATATTTGAAGAGGCTGTAAGTTTATGAGCATGTTGAAATGATGAAAGGTGAAGAGCAGCATGGAGACTGTGTCCAGCACCATTGGTCGTAGTTGTACAGACTATATATGTTTTTAAAATCCAATATATAAATATATAAATATAAGTTCTTATTTATCTAAAGGAAAGACCTAACAGGCCTTTAACCACTGCAGTCTATACATCCACTGCACTCACTTTTTTTTCATCAGATAATTTTAGAAAAGGTCCTGGCATTTGAAACTCATCTTACGAGGTTTTGAGTAACATTTATTAAGAGACAGGTTTTAAAATTAGAAAGGTGGGTTTTTATCTACGACAGAAATCTGAAAAGTCAAAGGAAAAATGTACTTTTATTAAATTGGGTCAGCTAAACACAGCCAAAAAATGTATTTCAAATTTTGAAAAAAAAAATAATAATAAATTAATTAACAGATAGCTAAATTAAACTTTGCATGGAGTCTACATATAATGTAATATAAGAAGAGTTTTACAACATAGTAGTGGTAGAGTTACTAGTGGTCCCTTACAGAAGAAACAAAGATGTTTCTTCAGCCTTTTCTTTTTTTGATTCTGATGTTTTTTTAGTAGCTTTTGTCACTTTTATTGAAATCAAATGTGTTTTTTTTTTTACATGAAAAATACAAAATTTACAAGAATGAGGTTAAAAACGGTGGTTCTCTCTGCTGAACCAAAACATCTGTCTGTCTACCAAGTTGTGGTGTTTCCAGAACCACACTATGGCTTGCAATCAGCCTACACACACACACACACACACACACACACACACACACACACACACACTTACACTTTTAGTTTAGGCTCAGTATGAACACACACACCTCAGAGAACCACTGTGGCTCACAATAACTCACACACACACTGTATGAGGTTGTCACTGAGGGTCACAGGAATCTGTGGCTCCATCACTCACATGCAGAGTACACATACTCCCTGTCACTGACCAACACACACACACACAGGCAGTTTTGTGGTGATATCACCAGCCAAAGGGCCTCTGGGAGAGCCACTGTGGGAAGCTCAGTGTCCACCAATGTGTGTATGTCATAGTGGTCACCTTGAGGTCTGGTAGTGTATCTCTATTTAGCTTCAACCAACAGAGAGCAATGGTTCTGTTAGGTCACAAACAGTCAGGTTTTACACTCAGATGGAAATGTCAGGTGGTGTCATCTGATTTTAGGCCTTTCTTACTTAAGATTTTTACTTTGTTTCACAATCTTTTCTTTAATGAAAGTTGGGATTTTGTTTTGCCTTATCTCAGGGAGAGTAAGAAATTATATTTTACTGCATTAATATTTATGAATATAGTCTAAACAACATGCATTTTTTAAAAAGTATGTATATCTAAATGCATTAGCATCAGCAAATATCAGAAAAAATAACCTCTTTTTATTTGATATAAATGATTTAACTTCATTAGCCAACATCACCTGTACTTAGGTCCACGGTAATGTATAAAGAAAAACATATAGAAATATCTACTGTATAAATATTCAAAATACAATGCAGTTTGTCAGGAAAATGTAAAAACTGAAACATAATCAAAAGCACAGCACAACATGAGCATTAAACACAACCAAAATGACTGTTATAGCAGGAATTAGCAGCATTGGTGAAACTGTTAAGATTAAAAATGAGGGGAAGTTCCAGGGTCCTTGTGTTGTATGTACTGGGACACTTAGAGCTGAGCCAGCGTTAACAACATTTGTTAAGATAAGATAAGATAATCCTTTATTAGTCCCACAATGGGGACATTTACAATTATGCTGTGCTTTTCCTGCTGTGAAAAAGTTTTTAGGTACATGCCACACATTTTGGTTCATCACTGGCCATAACGTTGCACAGCTTTAATTAAAAATGTAACGCTTAGCTAGCCCGAAGCTGTGTATATGTCATTGCTCAATTGTGGATTGCCTGTCATAAAACTCCTATGCCATGCAATGGGTTTTCAGCAAACTCAAACTGGCTTAATGCAGGCATCATCAATGTGATTTTCCCACTGTGATATATCAGTATGTGATTTGTGAAAAAAAAAACAAAACAAAACATATTCATAGTCAACTTATGGAGAGCTACAATAATCAAAAACATAATGAATTTGGAAGTGGCTAATAAAAGTCAGTGTGTGACCTCAGTTTTCCAACCAGAATATCCAAATCACAAAGACGACAGAGTGTGAGGAGGAGGGAGGGAGAGAGAGAGAAAGGGGGAGCTAAATGTCGTTCCTCTTACCTTACTATGTTGTAGCTTAATATAGGAGGGTAACCCGAGGAGTCAGTTGGTTTTAACTTAGCTAGCCAAATAGGTAGTCAGAGCCTAAGTACCAATATTAGCCACTATTTTATTCTAAACAGAAGCTAACACTAACACTGATGATTAGCTTGTCATGTACAAGCTAAAATCCATCTGTAATAACCAAGCTTTATAAACATGCTTCCAAAAATAAGAGAAGTACAGCCAATCAGCTGTTGGCAGGTTCAGTTCAAAACTCATGTGTGACCTCAATTTTCAGCTAGAACTTCCAAATAGTGAGGGAGGGTGAGAGAGGGGAAAGGGGGGGGGAGAGAAAATCATTTGAGAAGCTAAATGAAATTAGCAGCTTTAAAGAGCCTGAGGGCAAAGTGGAGTCGTGTCCCCCATGGCTACGCTTTAGAGGAAGAGGGAATGAATTAAGCTTGACTGGATTCTCTCCTGTTTCTTCACCTCCTCCTCCTCCTCGCCTCCCTGCTTCTTCCTCCCTCACTTTTTTCCCTGTTTTTTTTTTTTTTTTTTACTAATATACAGGGAGAGATGAAGGGAGAGGGGAGGGGGTGGAGGAGATGAATGAGGGGTATAAAAGCAGTTCATGGAGATGAGGACAGGCTGGCGCTCATCTTTGCTGAATGATTCTCTTCTGAGTTTTCTTGTTGACTCAAATTTTGGACTTTGGATGAACAAAAAGTAAAGAAAAAACTCACTTAATTTTTTCTTTTTTTTTTTCTTCTACTTCTACCTTTTCATTTTCTTGTTCCTCCCATTCGCTCCTGTTTCCCCTTTGCTGTTTTTCCTATTCTTCTTCTTATTTGTTCCTTTGATGCCTTCTTTTCTCTCCCCTCTGGTTGTTGGAAATTTGGTTGTTCTGCAGCTGTTGCTGTTTCTGCACCCAGGACTGAAGCATGAACCCTGGGGCATTTTCCAGCTCTGGCCCTCTGTCCTGGGCCATGTACTTGATGAGGAAAGGCCGGACAGGCAGCGGACTCTTTGGTAAAGCTGATTCTTTTTTGACACCTCCTGGTCATTGTCATCACCATCACGTCTAGTCAAAATCAACATTTTCGTTATGTTTTCCATTTGTGATGATAACTCGTGACCTTGAGCATCCAATATTTCATTTCATTTCAGTTCATCTGGTTTCTAAGACTGCATCAGAACTCACTCCCTCATTCACTCATTCACTACTCCCTACATCCAGACACTTCTAACTCATCATAGTTCATCAGAGTTCAGTTAACACTGGTAGCAGATTTCAAACACTCTAAGAGTTTTCGTAGGGGGTTCAGTAATTCGTTGGGGGGTTCTATGCAGTGGGAGGCCTTTGGTGTTGTAGTTGTTGGAGATGTGTTGTCTGGTTCTGCTGGGTTTGGACTTAAACGCGACATTCACAGAGAATTCGCAGAAGTCGTCATTATGGCTTATGGAAGGCTTGTCAGTCTACTGTCCTAGTTCTAGTTCTAATAGATTTTTGGAATGGACAGTTATTTATCATGACATATGTAGTAATGTTTTTGTTTTTTTTTGGGAGTATGATGATCAATCTTTTGGACCTGCGTTGTTGCTACAGCAAACTCACCCGTGTAAATTTTTCCGTGTTAATTGACATTAACGGTGGTCAGAGTTATTTTAACACTTGTCTGCGGATGGTGTGGATTTTGGTTGTTGCAGGTATGTCCACACGGGTGGCATGGTGGTGCAGTGGTTAGCACTGTCGTCTGTGGTTCGAGCCCCACACCTCTCTAGTTATATTGTGGCGATTTCGCTGCGTATGGAAATAAGTCTAGGACCAGTTGTTTTGTCCTCTGCATTTCTGTAAGTTGTGTGTGATTCTCTGCCTTTCTTCTGGTTCACATAAACTTCTGACAAATACAGTCCAGCCTTGTAGGACTGGCATCATCAGATTTTTTTTTTTTTTATTAAAAACAAAAATATTGTTTTGCACTTTAGAGGGCTGTTGCTGATATTTGCAGATATACTGTACCATTAATTGTTCACAGTGACGCTATCTCTTCATGAAATAGCCTGAAAACATGAGTATTCCTGTCGATGTGGTGAAAGCCTCTGCAAAAAACATTCAGGCTGAAATGGAAAAAAAAATGCTTTGTTGACACAAATGTTAGTGAGTGATATTATAATAATTACAACAATTAAAATAACACATTCATTCTAACAGCACATCTATCACATTCTCTGTGTGTGCATATTTTCAGTTTGATTAATCTTTGATATTTATTTGACTGAACAGTCTTTCTGCTGCCGCTGATAATATTAAGTAATGCTTGTATCAATAACTTTGATAGGTGATTGTGACTGGGTATTGATTATGGATCAGAGGACACAGAGCAGCTCATATTACAAACCAGTCAGTGGGAAAAGCTTGCTGAGAGAAATCTAACTCCTCTCCCTCTGCCATGTTCTTCCTTTCTTTTTCTCAACCTCTGTTTCACTCGTCTCTTACATCAGTGCAGTATTTTCATTTGTAGAACTTTAGTCTTCTATAGAGCAGGGTTATTTTGGTCAAAGATAAAGTCTTTTAATTTAAATTTAAATTTTTAAAAATCTATTATTTTTCATTTTAAATTAAATATTAACATTTCCGACATTTTGTGGCAGCACAAGCCATCTTGTCTATTATTTTTACACAGCAATAATATACATGTATAATGATAGATGACTATATGAATTGTTCTAAGCATCAAACTCACTTTGTTGCTATTTTCTGTATACTTGGCATAAGGCCTAAAATTTTCATAGATATATAGTTACAAAGCATCCTTCAGTGTTTGAATTATTTATAATGGTTATATTAGGAATAAATGTTCAGTGTCAGATCTAATGACATTAACTTTGACAGACCTGCTTTAACATGTGCTTGTAGATTTTTTTTTTTTTTTAAAGAATAACAGTGAAAGTGTTTTTTTTTTTTTTTTCAATGCAATTTCACAATTAGTGGCTGTTTCATTTTTACACCGAAATCTGAAAATACAAAACATCTGAATTCATGCCCAAAAAGAGAGAATGAATAGGCCCATGATGAGGGAGTGAAAAATAGATATTTCCAAGGGCAAATCACGTCACGTCCATCTCAGGCCAATATGAGAGCGGAGGCGTTTACATTTTTTATCATTCCCCCTTTGGCTACAAGACTGATGGATGCAGAGGCAGACTGGCATTTCCCTAAAACTCCTCCGACAGCATGTTGATTTAACTTAAATCATATCGACTGACTCCAAAAAAAAAAAAGCTTGTTGAAACAGGCAGGTGCACAGTATGCTGTTTACCTCTGTGTAAAGTTTGGTGGTACCTCTAACTCCCTCATATTCTTATTTAGGAGTAGTTATGAAAAATAATTAGCATTGCATCTTAATACTGCACAAACGTCCATGTCTAATCATTTACCTCAAACTCTGACAGAGACCTCATGACTGACCAACCTGATGTTTAAAATACCACAGAATTTAAAGCACAGATTTTAATTTGAAAGGCAAATAACTTCATGAAATTATTTGGTTTGGGTTCCCCGAGGTGTGCGATTTTAAAAACCTGATTTTAAAATGTTGTTGTGTTCGATAAAATAACCGCTGATGAAGACCATGTGATATGGTTGACAGCTCCAGCACAAGCGAGGAAGTAGATTTGAAGTTGAGATAGTTTTGTCAGTCGTTTCTCTCTCACTGATTTTCTTCTCATTTTTATTTTTGTTCTTTCACCAAGTGAGATTGAGGAGAGCATAGAAAAGAAGTACTAGAATGTATATTATATATATATATATATATATACACACACACACACACACACACACATTTACAGTGTATAATATACAGTGTGTGTGTGTGTGTATATGTGTATTCATATATAAGTAAACACCGATCAGTATTTTATATCAGCAAGTGAATCAAAGTTAAAGCCATAGCAGGAGAAGTTAATTGGCTGGACATATGTGTGTGTACATACACACACACACACACACACACACACACACACACACATATATATGTTTTATTAAATGGCAGTATAATAATGGCATCATCTGAATCAGTGTGATATGTTTCTATCGTCTGTTTAAAATGTTTATTTCTTTAATATTCAGTTAACTGGGAAACTGGGAAAACCTTATTGAGATTGGTCAGGATGGACGACCCAAACACAAAGTATGTTTACTAATCTGAATTAAGCCAAAATACAATTATAAAAGTAATTTTTCTATATAATTAAGATGTAGAATATTAGAACGTGGGTTCAGTTAATTAACTGAACGTGGTGGTGCTGTCCATTCAGTCGGGCGCTCAGGAGGACAGTCATGAGTTAGATCACCTACTGCCCCCTATTGTTCATACCTGGTACTGACAGCCTGGCTTTAGATGCACTGGCTTCTGAGTTGCATTGGAGTCAAGTTCATGACAGCGTTTATTATATCTGAGAGAGTTTGGAGTATGGGACATTAGGTTGTTGAGGAAAATACTGGATAGAGTCAGAGATTAAAATATGAACACTGGATGAAAAGAAGAGAGAGAGAGGGAGGCAGATGGATGTATATATATTTTTGGGAGATAAATAAATTCAGTGTGTAGACATATGTTTTAATGTCACTTTGTTTTATTTGGCCACATGTACTGAATTCACGGAGACTCAGTCAGTTACCGCCGCTGCTTCAGCTCAGGAGGAAGTGCGGCTTCGCTGTCTCCCTCTCTCTTTCTCCCCCCTAAACCCCGCCTCCTCTCGGACGGACGTAACGCTGATTGGTCAAAGCCTTCTAGCGGCAGCCGGCGGCGAGCCATCCCATTGGCTAAAAGCTGCTAAAGTGCACAGATGAAATGCAAATCCACAGCTCTGCCAGTAAAAAGCCTGGCGCTGTCAGCCGGAATGTCCATTCATCTGGAGGGAGGGGAAGGGAGAGAGACATTGGAGGGGTGTAGAGAGAGAGTGCGGGTTGTGTGAAACCTCAGTCTGTCGGAATCAGACAAATTTACATCAAATTTACTTTTCGTGTTTCTTCCTACTTTGTCCGCTTCCTTTCACTTTTGATGCCAGCCATGCGTGAAGGCTTCATTTCGGCTGCGAGGAGACAGAAGGAGCTTTGAAGACTTTTCAGAATCCATCCCAAGTCTGAGAGCGACTTTTACCCTGCGTGGAGAGCAGAGGAGAGACTCTCTAAACTGTTGGAAATCTGCGTTTGAGTCCGTGCGGTCACGGGCTCTTTTTTTTTTGTTTTTTTTATTTTATTTTATTTTTTTACGCACGAAGGCTGAAATCCGGCGCGTCTGGACTGGATAACGCGCCGCAGCAGCTGGGCGATTTTTTTTATTCTATATTTTATGGACAGTTAACTAGAAGTCGACGAGGCGACAAATCTACAGAAAACAATCTGCTTCTTGTGGCGAAAACAAGAAAAGAAGTGGGAGGTTTATAAGTGAAGATCGGGGAAGTTGAGTATCTGGACGCACAAATGGTGTTTCTGTGGGACGCAAAATACGGTACAAATCATTTCTTTATATTTGTCTGACACTTTATAACAAATTATCTTCATTGAAGTCAACAGCATTACCTCCAGCAGGACGTCTGTAAAATGTAACGAGCGCAAAGAAGGAAAAAAAAAAACACACTCAGCAATCCCTCTTCTCCGTTAGTACGCACTGGTTCCGGAGCCTGCAGTTCCGTAACCATTTCAGTCATGATATGCGAGTTATCTGATGCAGTGTGATGGCTTGATTTGTTTATTCTGCTTAGATTAAAACAGAAGAAGAAGAAAAAAAGGAATGGAAATATATTTTCCTTCCCCCCCTCCCTTCCTTTCCTTTGTGTTTGTATTAGTGTTGCGTTTGGGGACCTCTTCCACAGTAGATGTTGTGGTGAGGTCAGACTGCAGGTGTTTTAGAAATCTTCTCTTATTTCTCCTTTTCAGGCTCAGTGTAACTTCCCCTTAATCAGATACAAACACGAGCAGGTTCAGTTACTTCTCAATCATAAAATCTCCTGGTTATTATAAAGCACCTGAACACAACTGGGATGCTTTAGAAAAATATTAGAAATAAAATCTTTCTACAATATAACAAGCGCTGATGATGCTTTCTTTGCATATTATGATGCGCATATGATACCACTTCTTTAACACTCATTATAATGTGTGATTAGATTTTTAAATATGTGACATTTTCATCTTCGAGACTGGGTGATGAGAATTTTGAGGCCACACAAGCTGATGTAAGAAAAGAGTTAGCAGACAACTTTAAGTCCATTAAAAATGGTGAGCTGACACACTAAGTGCCACTCCATGTTTAACCTGCACGTCACAGATTTATCTCAGAGTGTGATCATAATCTTTTTCTTCCCCAGACAGAGCTGTTGAATGAAGAAGTCAGTGTCCCTCAGGTCATGTAGCTGCTGCTCCAGCACGAATTCTGATGGCTCAGCCCTTGATGCAGCCCATCCTGGGCTGTAAGCACAATATACAATCTCCCTGCGTCCTTGACAAATTTAATAGCGAGGGATCACTGATATGAGTCCTCACATTCTGGCAAAAAAAAAAAAAAAAGAACAAATCTACCTCTGCTCAGGCTCTGGTCTATAAATCTGACCCGAAACGTCCCATGGCTGTTTCAACACTAACAGAAGATCAGATCTTCTATTAGATTCTTCAAATGAATTTAATGTCTGATACCCAGAATAAACTCATATTTAACTCCACATTCACTCCAACCGACTTAAGTAAAATTAAACGTACTTCTTTCCTGTTTGTGCGTCAGTGAAAACCGCTCACCGCTCACAAGGTGAGGGGTTGCAGTGAGGTTGTCGTACGATGTGGTAGCACTGGGAAGGTTTCAAACTGTAAGCTAAACTCCAAACCGCCAGCATGTGGCTTCAATTGTGGGTTGGCTGACTGACAAAGCAACAGAGCCACTGATACTGCAGACAGACAGACAGACAGATAGACAAGCCTAACCTGCTAATTTATCAAATTTCCTCTGCTATTCTCATTTTTCTGACTAGATGTGCGTGTGTCTACTTTTTAATTTTTTTTTTTTTTAATGGAATAAGAATTAAAATACAATGAACATAAGCTTTTCTACCATATATTATATTCAGAACTGCTTTAAAAGATGACGACATAAGAAATCCATTTTTGTTTTAACCAGTCAACAACCCAGAGCATAGTCAACTTAGTATTATAGATGAATAGAATTAAACACTATAGAATTGTTTCCTCTTGTTTTTTACAACCGGACACCTTCAGTGTGGAGATATTAAAGCAGTATAAAAGGAAATATATTTCCTCTCTCCCAGACCCAGCCCCTGGCCGGCGTTACACTCCCCCCTCCACCACCCTCGCCTCTGGGGGGAAGATGGCCGAGGCCCTGCCTTTAGGCGCCCAGGAGGCCGGAGGCGGGGCCGCTCTGATGGGCAAGCTGCGCATGGCCGACCGGGGCATGGTGGAGGTATGATGACACTGAACTTTAAAAAAAGAAAAAAAAAACACTCTCTGCATTTGTTCTAAATGGAAAACATTTTAAAATAAAATTGATTTTTCGCAGGTAATCTCAGATCATCCAGGAGAGCTGGTGAAGACGGACAGTCCTAACTTCCTCTGCTCTGTGCTGCCTACACACTGGAGGTGTAACAAGACTCTGCCCATTGCTTTTAAGGTGTGTATGTCAAACGTTTGTAGTTTACAAAGAAACACTGGTGGAGTACTATAGTGTACTACGTATCAGTTTTGAGTCAGTTGTACTTTCACTTGAGTATTTCTGATACTTTACACATCTGCTCCACTGCATTTACTGTACGTAACAGATGTAGTTACTAGTTACTTCAAAGATTAAGAGTAGACAAGTACTTAAAGAAACTAAATTAGCACCACATATATTGCATGTACCAGCATACATTAATATATTTTCTAATAATAATAATAATAATAAGAAGAAGAATTTGTTAGGTGGTTTTCAATCACAGAGATTCATGTTTTCTTTATGTCAGTCATCAGTGTATTTATCAGTGTTCCACAGCAGGAACAGGAAAATGTGATTTAAGTGAAAGTAATTGTTTCATCCTGATTATTTTTTGATTTCAAATGTTGCCCGTAATATTTGTCCCCGAACAACAAAACTCTCCTGTCCCCGCGAAAAGCATGACAGTCTGTTTCCTGCTCTGACGAGACAGTGTTTCAGATCATTCAATGAGATTTTAAAAACGCTTTGTTTAGATGAACAAACAGGACAGCTCATCCATTTTTTCTTCTGATGATCATTCATAAATTACAGACAGACTTTAACGATATTTTTCTATAAAATAATAATAGTACTAATAATAATTTGATACATCCATCATCAGCACTTTATGCGTACACTATGATGGGTTGATTTTTTTTTGCAGTCTATTCCCTCATGCATCGATGTGTGTGGATGTGGACGGTTTTTCCTGCACTTTGAGGCAAAATGCATTTGTGGAAAAGCAGCTTTTAGCTGCAGAACGCACAACTGATTGATTTATTGAGTTTTACGCATTAGTGTTCGCACATATGTGTGTGTGTGTGTGTGTGTGTGAGTTCGGTGCATTATGCATCATTATGGAGTGTCATGAGCGGATGTCACTGCCTCTTACTGATAATGGATGACTGTTATGACGCGCACCACACACGCACACACACACACACACACACAGATCCACTTTTCATGAACATGCTTTCTGAACGTGCACACGTGTAAATACATGACAGCACTACATACAGGCACAGGTACAGTGAGAATGTATACATGGGCGTCTGTGTAAAGAATGCACACACACATACACACACACACATACACACACACACTGCTCTTGACCTGAGAGCTTCATAATTGTTTCCTTTGTCTTGTTTATTCTGCTGGGCTGGTTTCACGCTCCACTGCTGCCAGTCTCTCTCTCTCTTGTCCGCCAGGCGTGTGTGTGTGTGTGTGTGTGTGTGTGTGTGTGTGTGTGTGTGTGTGTGTGTATCCTTGCGTGTGTTCTTTCTTCCTCTCCCAGTTTGGAAACCCAGTGAGTCAGTGCTGTCAGACTTTCAACGAAATCACAAGTTTCGATCAATACTGTCATTGGCGTATTACTGGAATATCAGCGTACTGATATTTCATCTCATTCTCAAGAAAATTTAGATGATAAATGACAGAGCGTGGAGTGAGCAATCCTTGGAAAACAATGCTTCAGTCTGACTTTAAGGAGACTTTTTAAGGGAGAAATCATGGTTTAACTAGTAGGTTAACCCAAAAGTGGGATTGTGGGCTGTGGTTACTCACTACCAGAGCTTAAGGTTAGAAGAGAAACCATCCATAGTATCTGCGGTGGTCATTTGCACACTGATAGTTTGGTGTGATTAGCGTTAATATGGAAATCAACCTCCCTGGCTCTACATTTGCGTAGGTGTAGGAGAATGTGCTCTCTAGTGCCTTGAGCATCGCACATTTCCATTTTGAGTTTAAGGAGAGGTTTTTCAACACAAAATGATCAACCTTTTATTTCATCATTTGCATCTTTTTCATGAAATGTGAGATCTCAGATAGTCTAAAGCTGTTTGTTTCTATGTGTGACTGCGTGTGTTTGAATATACTGACCCCACCATCAGATGGAAAATCTGCTAATCCTTTAGCATTCCGTGTCCACTTTCATTTACTGTGGAGTAAATAGCTGGATATACTAGCGTAAGCTTATGCAAACTACACTGTTGTCTGATAGGTAAGCACCTGAGCTGCAACAGATCAGACTGTGGTTTGATTGTGCAGCTCGCAGGTGCAAAACTGGTGTATGCGTGCGTGTGTGCGTGCGTGTGTGTGTGTGTGTGTGTGATCTTTACAGGTGATAGTGATATCTCTGACATCCATAGACCTCCACAAAAACATCCATGAATTCACTCAGAAAGAAACACACACATATAAGTTCAGATCCTGCCTCATCATCATCATCACATCTCAGTTTGTCTTCAGTATCCAGAGTAATCCAGCAAAAAAAAACAAAAAAAACACATGTAGCGTATTGACTTTAAGTAATCCAGCAACAATGAAGTGTCGTCCACTGTTTTATTGTTATTAATGAAATATGATAGTAGGACGAAAATCTGTCTTTTAATTCATTTCGATGAATAATTAGACCAACAAAGCAAAAACCAGCAGGTTTACTGATTGTTTATGAGCAATGCAAATAATATTAATAACCTGCCCAGTAACCTGCATCATATAAAAGCCACTATAAATCAGGTTTTTAACTTAAAAACCATGTTGACAGAACCTTAGGTAGTGTTTATAGGTATTCCTACCCCAGAAAACTCCATCAATAAGGAAGGATGAAGGATGTAACATAAGAGGCAGAACCCAGTGCTGAAAAATACATTCAGCCTTTTGCTTAGATCATACAGTTATAACTGAAGGTGTATGAATGTTTTATGTCAGCTCAGATCTTTTCAGACATACCTGGATACAGTAAAAGTGATGGGGCCATGTTTCCCTATCCCCAAAGAAAATTACACCCTCAGTTAAACACCCAAAACTCCATCTTGTCTTTTGTTTTCCTCTGTCATGCCACAAGGTGGTTGCCCTGGGCGACATCCCTGACGGCACCTTGGTGACGGTGATGGCGGGGAACGACGAGAACTACTCAGCGGAGCTGCGCAACGCCACGGCCGCCATCAAGAACCAGGTGGCCAGATTCAACGACCTGCGCTTCGTCGGCCGCAGCGGAAGAGGTACGCACACGCACACATCAAGACGCGCACATACAAAAACACGGAAAATATCACTTCAGATTTTCATGGGAACAATCCAAATAGTAAGAACAGCATCAGCCATTAGTATCTAACATTGGTTGAAATGTTACAACAACACAGCATGGATAAATTAGGGGAAGTACATGTGAATAAAAACAGTATTCCAGTATTCACACAACTTCCTCGTAACACCCCATTCAACGTCTACCTCGCTCTGAACACCCCCCCCCCTTTTAACGGACACACTACACCACAGTTGCTCTAAATCAGTTGCAGGCAAATGTCCCAACTTATCTATTTAAAACACCAGTCCTGTGTACACAAGCTCTACTGACACACACACACACATAGATCAAAAAACGCACATAAAATGACAAGTACTCCCCACTGAATGGAATATGGCAATAACTGTCAATATTTGCCAGACTCCACTGCCCTGCTATTGAAAAATGAGCATATTTATAATTCATGTGCAGTAGAATTCAAATGAAGAAAGCTGAGGAGTTGAAATTTGCTTTCATGCAAATTTAACGGCACGGAGCACAATGAGCTTCATTTTCTCAGCATCACTCCATCTCAGGAGTATTTTAAGATACAAAACATGTTGGGGTTTTATAAAAGTTGATTTAAAGTCCTGTAATAAATTCTTCCTTCTTGCAGGTTATAATGTTACGTTTTTGTTGAAACTGTGTTAAAGACATGCTGTATGATCATTTTAGAGACTGCAAATTCTGGTGCTGTTGAACTTCATTGCACACACACAGAGATGTGTCTGTTGTTTAGCCTATCCTCATGGGTTTTAAAGGGGATCACAAAATAATAGGAATACCTGTCTACATAGCGTAGCTCTATCTGCTACCAACAGATTATTGCTAATGCTTGTTTACCCCAGAGGCAGAAAAAGAAAAAATCAGTAAGTCAGAATAATCAGACTGCAAAATAAAATGGTCTGTAATGTAAAGGTGATGATAGAAAGCAGGCGTGGCTATAGCCACCCAAACCATTTTTACTACAACTATTACCTTCATGTCTTTTTCTTTTTCATCTTTTGCTCAATGCAATGAAGGCAGCGGAGGCTCATCACAAATATCTAGTTTTGAGTCACTGTCTGTTTTTAAAGGTATACTATGCAGGATTTGTCATTTGCTGTTTGTAAACACTACATTCAATGTTGGCCCCTCCTGCTCCTCCTGTTTTCAACGAATGAGAGAGCAGCGGTGGTCAAGCAAGCTAGAGAGGGAATGAAGAGAGGGAGCGGCGTTAGAAATATGTTATTTTCTGATTGTTTCAGAGCAGATACCTTCTAAAGGACAAATAAACACGCCCACATTTCAACATAACTGTGGGAAGGTGCAGCATTGCTGGAACTTGTGTGAATGCAGCTGAAGCACACATTTCCTTCTGTATGCTGAGGTCTCTGCTCCGTGTGTATAGCTATAGCCTGAACACTATTATACCCAGTGTTGTTTGGGTCTAGAAAAAATCTAGAATATCAGCAGACTCATCCTTTACCTTGTGGTTTGCTGACAGTGTCTGACCTCAGCCAGTTATGGCTTCCATTCATGGTATTGGCAGAGGAGGATCCTGTGTTGTTTCAGGAGCTTTTCCACCCTGATTTCTGTCAAAACATTGAAGCTTTAATGTGTTGCTTGATAGCAAACCGCATAAGCCCACATGTTGAGCAGAGTCTCTCCACCTAAAACCTCTAACTGTCATTAACTGTCCATGTGGGAAGTGGTTAGTTTAGCTGCCAGCACCAATGAGTGGTTTAGTGGTTTGACTAGTGGTTTTTCTGTGTGTGTGTGTGTTTCTGTGTATGTGTGTGGGGGCGGGAGTCAGAGTTCTCAGAGTTAGTCATCATTAGTCAGTCTTCCCAGTTTTGCAGAAGCTCTTGGTAACAACAACACACAAACACACATAGAGAGAGATACATTCATGATTTGTGCAGTATTTACACAGTGTTTACATCAACACAGAGCTGCTCTGTGGATTTGAGTATCGGTAGCAGTCATTTCAAAAATTCTGAGTGAATTAATCTGTTTGATGATTTACAGACTTAATATATTTTTATAAGGTTTTACTTAAAACTACACTCCTTAGTTTGGTTATAGCACCAACAAATATCTAAATGTCCTCCCATCTCACTTTTTTTTTTTTTTTTAAACTCATCACACACTTGAGTTTCAAAATACTAACAGTGACCTCAGAGGAAGTTGCTGATTCAGTGATGAACTGGTCGGTCAGTTTCCACCTCGGTGAAACTGTCTGAGCCTGAACTATCTTGACTAAACCTCGTTTTTTTTTGCTCCATCTTTTGTGGCACTCTCTGTCCACACTAAGCCAGGGTTTCACACTCCCAAAAAAAAATTCACCTTTTTTTTAAAACAGTCATCTCAGGGTTCTGACAAAAAAGCTAAACCTAGCTCAAGTGCACATTTTTGTTTAAATATGTCATATATCTTTATGGCTGGATCAGGGCTTGATGTATAAACCCCACATATAACACTTAGGAACACTTAGCTAATACTAATACAATAAATACTGTAATAAATCTTCCCTCATAAGGGTTATAATGCTCAGTTTTTGTATGACCAATTTAGTGACTGCAGTTTGTGGTGCTGTTGAACAACTTGAATAGATGTGTGTGTTGTATAGCCCCTCATTGTTTTGAATGGGGTGGACAAAGTAATAAGAGCACCTGTCTACATAGTGTAGATCAAGCAGTTTATTGCTTATGCTTGTTTACTCCAAAGGCAGAAAAGGGGGACACGTCAGACTGTGAGGGGAATAACTGGCAGATAAACAGCAGAAACTTCAAAATGTATCTATCATCTTGTGTGTTTGTTTCATGTGATGGTTCAGCTTATTCCCACTTTGTATGTCAGTGGTGTGTCTGTGTGTGCAGTGTGTGTGTGTGTGTGTGTGCGCAGCGCGCAACCAGTTTTCAGTCTCTCTTTTAGTTCCTCTTTTAAACAGAAGCATCATTTTTCTCTTTCACAATATCTGACTTTGTGAGTGTATGCACACACATGCGCACGCGCACACACACACACACACACACACACACACACACACACACATGCATAAACAAATGCACAAACAGCGACTTGTTTTTCCGGAAACACACACACACACATTACTATGTTGAAGATGGTGTAAATATAAGATTCCGTCTGATTGGCTGATTGTAAGAAAAACAGCATGACCTCGAACCAGCAAGCCCTGACATGATACACACACACACACGCACACAGAGTCCACCTCATGTGTGAAATCCACTCTTATCTACAGAGAGCGAGGGAGACATAGGGGTGATAGGAAAGGAAAGGTTTTTGATGTAGTCATCCTGTGACTGTGTGTGTGTGTGTGGGTCTGACTTAAGTTACTTGTGGGGATGAATTTCAAACTAAAGACTGGTTAATCGGGGACAGACAAGTGGTGGTTATGGTTCGGGTAAGTCTCCAGGAAATGAATGCACGTCTATGTAAATTCACCAAAAGTGTGTGAAGTAAACATGCGTGTGGGTGTGTGTGTGTGTGTGTGTGTGTGTGTGGGTGTGTGGGTGTGTGAACATGTGCGAGTGGGGTGGATGATAGACACAACAGACACAAAGAGTTCAGCTGTTCCCTCCTTCAGCCAAAATCTCTTACTGTAAACTCTCTGTGTAAACAACCTGCACAAAAACACACCCCAGCTTTCTCAATGCTGCAGACTCTTTATACACACAATTTCTTTTGTTTATGTGCAATAATGTAGACACAATTAGACACAGGTGTATAGAGCAGAATATAGAGTATACAACAAGTTGGCATATGTTGTATTAATTAGAGAAGAGAAAAGACAGAGGAAGGTTTTAGGTGATAAAACTAAGTTTAGTGTTTAGTTCAAGTAAGGTGTGATTTATGCTTTATTTCAATGCAGTACAAAGAACAACATATGCCTATATATGTCTATAGTTCAATCATTGTGTCACTCATCGAGGGTTGTGGAGAGTTTGCAGTGCAGATGGCTTTTATACATGTGTGTTACTGAAAAGAAGACAAGCGAGAAAATATGTGGAAAACGAAGTCTTTCTTTAGTTTCTGTGAAGTCGTGCTCCACTTGCAACAATATCCTCCAGCCCTGGAAACTTCCAGGACAAAACATAAGCAGCCTGTCACATTTGTTGTGGTTTCTTCATAGTCTCTGTCAAGCTGTACATCAGCGACATCATAGGTGTATATCACCATACGTATTCAATTGTAGCTAAGGGTGGAGGAGGGTAGATGGTCGTGTGGTGTGTAACCGTCTGTGGAACTGTGATTTTGTTACTTTGTTACCTCAAACCAGACAAATAATCAGTCAGTCAGAAAATGTATTTTATCATTTCTGCGTTCTTAATATAAGACAAAAGGTCATAAGTCAGTTCTCATCAATAATGTAATGCTGAAATGTTCAGAGAGGCAAAACAGACGAGCAGGGTGAGAGAGAAGTGAGAGTAACACCTGGCATTACCCACATGTGTCTGCAGTATGTGTCTGGCATCACACTGTCTGCATGTGGTAACTTTAGTTCAGCCCTGGCAGACAACAGCGGAGGTCTGCACGTGTGTGTGTGCGTGTTTACAGCAGGCATAGTGTTGAGTGAGTGCTACTTCCAAAGCTGAGGCTGGCAGCGACCCCCCCCCCTCCCCCTCCCCAACCCCAACAGAATCCACACACACACCCACACACATAAATAGTCCTATAAATGTGAAATGAAAACACTTGTTACAGAGGCAGTTACATGTATTTTAAGTTGCTGTTTATTTTTGGATCATACCCCATTCAATATAAGCAGGCTATGATCCTGCTTCTCTGATTGGTTGGCAGGTGCCCATGAAACTTGTATATTGGGACACTGTAATCATAGCTATGGTCAGTATCCTCTTCTGTAAATCAGTACTGAGACTGTTTTAGACCTGTAACCACAGCAACAGATATTAAAAACTTTCCTGTCCTCATTTATGTTGACATTTTATTATTATGCTATTGACCAATAGTAAACCATCTTGCCTGTGGATGGAAGAAGCTTAGTTGTGTTCCACCTCATTAATTTTACCGTCTCTGTTGCATAAGCTTTTCCACAAAAGAGACACGGCTTGTAAATGTCATGCGACAGGAAGCTAGGCTGCAAATGTGTCTCTTCAATCAAATGTATGAAGTTATTAGCAAATGAGCTAACAAACTTACTAACTGTCAGTTAGCAGGCCACTAGCAAGAATAAAATAGCAAGAGGCTCATGGCTATTGCAATTAACTAGCACTAGCATGTTAGCTCCACCTTCTGATATGAGGGGATGTTATAAATGAAGTGGCGCTGACGTCTGATCTCACTGTCTTGAGTGTGAGTGTGTGTGTGTGTGTGTGTGTGTGAGTGAGTGAGAGCGAGACTGTGGTTTCTGGTTTATTCCTGTCTTGGGGTCCATGACTTACATGACTTAATGCATCAAGCATTAAGAGGATATTTGGGGGATCTCGGGTAGGGTGGAGAAGTAGAGGAGAGGTGGGAAGACGAGAGAAGAGTATTGCTTACAGACCTTAATACCAATGAGCACTTTTTTCCTCCTTGTTTCTACTGTTACATTTTACTTACTTATCTATTCTGCCCCCATTTCTCTTCCTCTCTCTCTTTCCCTCTCCTCTCCTCTCTCAGGGAAGAGTTTCACTCTGACCATCACAGTGTTCACCAACCCTCCTCAGGTAGCCACATACCAAAGAGCCATTAAAATTACAGTGGATGGTCCTAGAGAGCCTCGACGTGAGTTACACCAACGAACACACACACACACACACACACACACACACCACAACTGTTGACTGTTTCCTCCTCAGCAGATAGTAACCTGTGGAGTCCCTCAGGGTCCAAATGTGGGTCCCGTCTAATTCTCCACACAGAGCTGCATCACTCATCTGAATCAATGTCACAAAATTCTGCTCTGAATTGAGCTAAATTGAATACATACTCAGTGAAGCATCCTGAATTCATTAGCATGCCATTGCTTGAAACAGCACTTTTACCGGACAAGAATGAAACACTCAATAACAATAACAATGTCTGCACATTCCAGCTACAGTATGATTAAGGATAGGGAATCATTGCAGTCTTGGCTAATAAACTGTTATTAAGATAGTAACTAAAACACTCAGGTCAAGAAGGCAGGCTCACTATTACTTTTTACCTTCATAAGGGGACATAAACTGTGAGGTGCAGAGTGACTTGCAGCAAGTCACGAATCTCACATGACCTGTTGGAGGAAGTTTTAATTCCAAAGAGTTACACTAACGCTGTGTGCGCATGCTCTCTGACCGTGAGTTACAGGCTCGCTGCTGGAGTCTCTATGAGCATTTTAATGTCTGCTCAGACAGCGGTCAGACAACAAACCAAATTTAGAACACGGCAGGGAGAAGTTACATTGTCTGATGCCAGTATTTAGTGCCAGTGCAGGATGTTTGGGTTTTTTTTTTTTTCTTAATCAACCACAACCATCAGTCTTTTCCTAGCCTTAGCCACAGTTTATTTGCAGTAACACCAGTTTTTTTTTTCTCTGACCTTGACCACACTGTAGCTCCCACACAGCAGAATCATCTCATTTTGACATTCTTGTGTGCTGCTAAGGTTGTATACTAAAGGAAGTGCAATAATTTTAAAAGATTATGGTTAGGGTTTCACAGCAGGTATAATCATCATGTTAAAGTCAATTCACAATAGAAAAAGAAATCAGATAATTTCATGTGATCGCTTAAAGTTGTCTTTACTTCATATTAAAGTTAAGTAACGACATAGATTCTCAGTGAAGATATGCCTCTAATCCCCTCAGACAAAGACTCAGCTGAGTGAGTCAATAAGGAACCTGATGCAACACCGAGTTCCTCTCCCACTCAGCCTGTGATGAAACATGGGGATTTCTAATGGCAGATGAAAGTGCGAAAGAGACACACACAGATGTTGTTTTTCCAGTTAACGCTAGTTTATGTCACATGAATAACGCTCATTCATCTTAGACAGAAGTGAACTGAAGTGAGCGACACTGGTCGGCAGAGACAGGAGAGACATGAGGTTACAGAGAGACAGAGGAAGACTCCTGCCAGCTCCGCTCAGCTGTGAATAACCATCACTCGTCTCTAACTCGCCCACACACACACACACACACACATACATACAGTATAAATACACATTCATGCACACTTCCCCCATTGGGAGGAAGTGCCTGTAACTGGAGCTCAGTCTCAGTGCTTTGAAGTGCAGCCAGCACCACAGACAGCGTGACAGACCACCACACACACACACACACACACACACACACACACACACACACACACACACGTGTGCCTATGCGGCGCCCTTCGCCAGATTCCCGAACAGAGTAGCAGACAGAGTGTGTTAGTCGGGACATTGTTATAGCCTGTGTTTGGTTGTGACTGTTGTAATCCCTGGATCTGTAATCAGATTACAAGCATTAAGTAACCTCTTGACAAATCATCCCTGCATTGCTTTGTGTGAGCTTTTGGTGTCAGGGCTGTATATTTAAAAGCGATTCGTGACAGTTTCATCCCGTCCGTCTTCCAGGTCATCGTCAGAAGATGGACGAGGTCAAACCCGGCTCTCTGGCTTTCTCTGAGAGGCTAACGGAGCTGGAACAGCTGAGACGGAGCTCGATGAGGGTGACGCCTCCTCACCATCATCACCATCAGCCCTCGGCCAACACCCGCCAGTCTGCAGCACTCAACTCAGCCACATTCTCCAGTCCCACACACACTCAGATAACTGCCGGTAAGAACCGAAAACCTGATGGTTACGTTTGCATCGAATCTGTTGTGGTTGCTCTCGCTGAACCAAATTCAAGTTGTGCATGAACCAAGCTTAATTTGAGGTGGATATTATCAGCGTCGCTTCACTGTGACCCAGCAAGATTTTAGGCATTCAGATTAAAGTGGAACCTCACCCCCAGCTCTCAGCCTAACCTCACCCTCCCTATAATTTTGAAAAAGTGGGCATGGATGTGTGAAGCAGAGAATCACAAGGTTCTCAGGCCACAGAGGGAATCTTTTGAGGTGGAGGTCTTTTACACTCCAGAACCCCCTGAAACGGACACTAATGTAGTGCTAGGACCATGGAAGTCTTGAAGTCTCAACGAGCGTCAAGGGACCCTCTCGCTTTCTCCAACCATTTCAGTCACTGAGAAGCTCATACAATGAGTTACAGGAAGAAGCTTTCAGAACCCTGACTCAGTCTTGGGTTCAGAGTGACGAGAAAGGTCTTTTTAAATGAAAGTCAATATAAACCCTGTTGAACTGAAGAGGCCACGATTTCTTTCTCACCCCCCAAAGTGGAGTGCTTTTTGTCTGCATTGTGTTCAGTGCTGCCACTAACGACTTTGCTATGTTACAAGTGAATACAACTGAATAAAGTGGTCCTCTTGTGTAGCCTGAGACATCACAGCATCACAGTCTGGATCAGGGTTAGCTGCTGTTTAAACCAAACGTTACTGAAATGTTGATTCCTGTCTTTTACAGTCATTCAGAGCACAGCCTCACCAGAACATTACAGTGGTTGGCAGGTGCTTTTATCCAAAGCAGCTTTCATACAGGGATTCATTTGGGGTTCAGGTGTCTTGCTCAAGGACACTTCAACATGTGGACACTTCACCACTTTAGCTACTACTTTAGCTTTAATATTGAGAAACAAGTCTGCTGCGGTTTCTCTATGAGCTCAAATACAGTTCAAGGAGGCAATGATTAAGACTTTTAAAAACTATGATACAGCTCCTTTTAGATAAGAGGACAGTCACATGACTGTCAGGCATATTTTTACATGGGAAGTGTGTGACCTTTGCTAATGCTAGCAATGCTTGTCTACATGGTGAATGTCTAAGGTGCAAAAATGTTACTGTTGTCTATATATCGGGTGTGAATCCTCATTCTAATGAGGTCTGGGTTGAAAAAAAAAAATTTCATACAAGTTGTATTAAAATAGTCAGTTGCGTAAGACAGGGCAAATCCAGCTGATGTGGTTAGCTGCCAACAAAACTGGCTGCCAGAATAGTAAATTCAAAATCTTTGAGTCATGCAGCAATTATGTTGTTTTGAAAGACTGATGGTCATTTTTTTTATAATAGGAAAGAAAATGATTTTCCACTAAGGTTAGCCTCCCACCAGCCACCAACCACATAATTTTTTCTAAGAAAACAACCGACCCCCAGATTAATTAAGAAATATGGTGATGGCATGTGATGAGATGATGGAGTTGGTGAATCAGTGCAGCCATAGCTGAGCTCATACTTCTCTGAAATTTCACAGCTGTGCAAGAGACATTTTTGGATTTCTATCTTGCATGTGTCACTTCTTTTGTAGAAACCACATCCCAGTAGATGTTGTGAAGACCAAGTCATTTTACCAAATGATTCAACAGTATCTCAGATAGTTAGAACTTATTGCCTTTTTAGGATGCAGTTACATTTTCTAATGCTATTTTGCTGTAGCACCCCAACGCAACCTTATATCCTGGGTTTTAATATTTGGAAGAAATGGCAGATCTGTCGTAGTGCAGCAACTGCAGGGCTTGATCCTCAGTGCCTTAACCTCCTTAAAAAATGGAGAACATGAAGTTAGAAACATCCACCTACTAACACCTCACTAACTAAGCTGTTAGGAATATTTGTTGGTTTAATTACATTTCTGGTGTTAAAATGCAGATCCACGCAGAACACAACATCATTTATAGAATGTATTAACAGACAAAAACAAACACAGTGGGTGTGCCGTTCCCAAACTTGTGCATTCAGCTTGCATCAAACCTCATTGTTCCTCCTTGTGGTTTTAGTGAGATCTATTGTGGTCTGTGTGTGCGTGTGCGCGCGCCTGTGAAAACGCGTGTTACCGTGGATACTTTATGTGGCTCCAAAAAACGGTATCTGTTCCTCTTCTGCCTTCAGTGGTAGTGACGCTGTGTGAGTGCGCGTGTGTTTACGCGCTTTATGCACAACAAAAGTGCAGTTAAAAACTGTGTTTCTTCATGTGTGCATTTGCATGTGTGTGTACGCATGTGTGTCTGTGAGTGAGGAAGCAACTTAGGCCTTAAGGAGGAAATGAGAGTCAGCAGGCAGGAAGTGCTACTATGAGAAAAAAAATATTTAAGGCAAATGTTTAACTGTCAGAATATAGAAAAAGAAAAAAAAACACTTAAACTTTCTTATATATGATCACCACTAGGAATGATACATTTTACTGTAATGAATATCTAATAATTATCTCTTCTCTTATAGTTTACTATTGTATAAAGTTTCCCTTTGCTCCATGCATGCAAAATAAATTCAAAGGTGAGGAGTGAATATAAGGTGATGGGTGAAAATCTATCAATCAAGAGAACATCCTTAACAAAATTCTTCTCTTTAGGCCTTGATATCACCTTCATGAAACATTTATTCTCCAAACCAATACAAGACAAACATTTGAAAAAGCAAAAATTAGCAAGGGCATGATTTTTCAGAGCAGATCTAGTCTCCAGATCTTTTATAGAAATATGTTGGGATTCACGAGTAGAATTCAACAGGTCTCCACAGCAGGATCGTGGAGTTGGGTGCTGGTCAAGCAAAGGGAAAACAAAAGAGTGAGATTTAAAAAGGGACTTCCCACACACCACACAAAAACTGAAACTGATATTTATTAGATAATTGTCTGTATATGGAGGAGTATTTAAATTATCCACATACATCACTTTGCAGCCAACACAGTTGGACCAAATACAAATACTGTATGTCTCAATTATTCACAGTAAACACAGATATATCCAAAAATCCAGTGGTATATGTCCCAGGAAGGGTTTTTTTCTTTTTAAGACGTACCTGAAAATGAATTAAACTACAAAACTACAAACTAGAAAAGGAGGCCTACCATATGAGAAATAACCATAACATCCAAATATGATAAAAACATTATACAGATGTCAAAACTGCTGAGCATACAAAAGAAGATAAAAGATAAGATAAGCTTCTAGTGGCCATTAAAGAAAATGCAGTGCTTAGCGGAGCTGGTTGGACTGTATCACACTTCAAACCTTCATTTGGAGTGACATGGATGTGAGCAGACAGAACATCACTGTGATAATGGATGATATTTCTCTGTGTGATTACAGGAAGCGAGTCTCTGCCAAGATTTGCATATAGGTTTCACAAACTGGTTTAACAGAAATGTATCTAATCATTAGACTGGTAAGGAGAGTGGTGGTGAGAGAAAACAATAAAGAGATCTGTAGCTTTAGACTGAGGGAAAGAAAAACATTGGTAGCTCTCTGTTTTTCTGATCCTCCTAAAAGTGAAAATAGCAACAGGAAACCGTTATGAAGCCATTCAAGACCTCACTCTCTTTCTTTCTCTTCCCCCTTTCTTTCCTTTCTCTCTCAACACTCTCTCTTAGCAGCCCCTGCTAAGCTTTCATTTCTCTTTTAATATTTGTCTTCCTTTCTTTCACTTCTCAAGCAATAAATACATACCTATAGTTTCTATAGTTCCACTGTGTTTAAATTGTAGTACATAGAAAATGTGTGTGTGTGTGTGTGAGTGTGTGTGTGGTCTGGGTATTACTCATTTGTGGCGAGCTTGATCTATTTACGCTTGTCTGATCGTTATGGGGAGAAAAAACTAGTCCCCATAACGGAAATCATTCAATCTTAAGGTGGAGCCACGTTTTAAGGTGGTTGAGGTTATGGTCAGAGGAAGTCTCGCAAATGAATGTTGGTCAGACAAGGCTAAAACAAAGCATACAACAATTCAAAATATTTAGCTCATCTGAAAATTCAAATCACCAGATTTAAGACACACGTCAGTCACTAAGAACCAGAGTCACTACAAACTTTTCTTTTTCCAAGTTAGTGCATTTGAATGCCACAAAAAGTGCTCAGGATTATTTGTCAGGATGAAACCATTTAATAACAATAAATTAGTACTATGCATAAATATTCTTTTAAGTAGTGATACATTTAGGAAACAAATATACAATCATTCATGCAGAAACGCCACAGACTGATCCAGATTTAATAAAGATAAATGGGTTAGTCATAAAACACTATATATTTTGCTTTCTGTTTATCTATTTATTCTATTACAGCATCTATAACTCCTGGCCCATATTAGTGCACCCTGCCTGGAGAAAGAAGCCAGGAAAAGGATGATGGGTGGGGGGGGGGGCTGTCTTGGCACGGGGCCTGGGCTCCACCGCCACCCAGATATGCCACACACACATACGTCAGTGCTTGGGAGAGCTCTTGGCAAGACTTGAAAAGCCCTCATTGACGTCTTGGCCGCTGTGTACAATTTGCTTCCTCGTCTATCTGCGCATACGTACACACTCTTGTCTGCGAGTCTGTGGATGATCAGTGCCATTTATTAGACTGTGGGGAAAAAGACTGGATTGAATGAAAGAACTCTCTTTCTCTCACACACTAACACACACAGAGCTCTCCCCTTCATCCATCCGCCCCCACACTAAGTTAATTGCTTCCTCTCCTCCATCTCTCTTTCTTCTGTTTCTTTGACTATCAACAGCTTCAGCCTTTGTTTAAATAACATATTCTGCACAGTCATGGTGTGTCTGTGTGTTACAGTGGTGGAATACTAAATCTCTGAAGTGAGGGGAATAAAAACAGTGTGTCAACAGCACAGTTCAGGCTCAGCTGGAAACAGCCTTCTCACAACATTCAGCATACTCTGATCAAAATAACTCTGAAGGTGTCAGTGATTAAGCTCTCTTTTCCTCTCTCTCAGATTCCAGACAGATGCAGTCATCTCCATCTTGGTCCTACGACCAATCGTATCCCTACCTTGGCCAAATAACCACACCCACCGTCCACACGGCCAATCCCCTCTCGCCTGGCCGCTCTTCACTCAGTGACTTGTCCTCACGGCTCACAGGTAACACACGCACAAAAAACAGTCGCACAACAAAGTGAGTAGGTACATGGATTGTAACCCTTGACCTTTGCCCTCTCTCAGGTCCTGACCTCACAGCCTTTGGCGACCCCAGGATGACCTTAGAGCGATCATTCAGCTCCCTCCCCTCTCTGCCTGACTCCCGCTTCTCTGACCCCCGGGTCCACTACCCTCCCACAGCGGCCGCCTTCACCTACACCCCTTCCCACAACCCTGTCTCCAACAGCGCCCTTGGGCTCACCATGGCAACGGCCATGGCGACCACCCCGGCGGGAAGGTACCACACCTACCTGCCTCCTCCCTACCCTGCCAACACTCCCCATCAGGCTCAGAACGGGCCTTTCCAGTCCACCTCCTCGCCGTATCACCTGTACTACTCCACCGCCGCTGGATCGTACCAGTTCTCCATGATGGCCGGAGGAGGAGGAGGCGGCAGTGACTCGCGCTCCCCTCCGAGGATCCTGCCACCATGCACCAATGCCTCCACAGGCTCCTCCCTCCTACACCCCTCTTTGCCAAATCAGAACGAAGGGGTGGGTGTTGAGGTGGAGTCCAGCCACAGTAGCTCCCCGACAAACATGGCGGCGGCTGAAGCTGTCTGGAGACCTTACTGAACTAGACCAGATGGTAGAGGACATTCTTAATGATGCGCAATGGATATCACTTCCTGGTCATATGATGGTGGACACTGAACATCATCAAACACATAAATACACACCAATACAAAATATGATAGACTGACATGAGGGGCAACAAGTCAGTGTAATATCAAAAGTGAGTCAACCTACAACTTCCTATCTTGGTTAAAGGATGGTGTTATTCCATATTTCTCTAATTGTCAACAAATCTCATTACAGGACCAAAACCAACAATATATTGTCACAAATATATAGTTTCATTTTTTAAAAAGGCGCGGTAATTTAAAATGTTATTCAAACAGGAAGAAATAGTGCATTTGTTAGGGACTATTTTCAGCGGTGGATGAATCCACATTTGGTGCTTTTCTGAGTTTTTGAGCAGCAACAGGACGGTGTATGTGGGACTGAGTCAGAATAAACTAATGAAGGAACATGTCAGCCAGTGGAACTCACTGATGTGTTTTTAATAGTTTTGGACAAGAGTGAAGCTCTGTGACTCAGAGGAATCAGACATATCTGGCTTTAGAAACACACAGCACCTGTTGGTATTTACACTCCAATATGTTGTGGTTATTGTTGACAGTAAGAAAAATATTGAATTTAAAAAGAATCTTCCTTCTAGGGAACATATATAATACAGGACAAATTCTAGTCTAGATATGCGCTATGTTTCTTAATTGAAGAAAGATTTCTAACAAGATGAATTCTTTTACATGTCTTCAGTGTTTCGGTCTTCCAAAGCACAGAACAACTGCTAGCTAATAGGCTGTGTTGTTAGTAAAAATGTGTACTACTTTTTATTTTATTTATACTTATGCTTGGTTTCTGATTTTTGGAAAACTTGAGTACTGTACATCATCACATGACCAGGTACTGGATGAGTGCGCCCAGGTTAACACTGGCTACTGACAAACAGTTGTCGGTCAATGAAAAACAAGCAGAATGGCTGACAGGTGCATTGGCCTACAGACAGCGGTGAGTGGACTGACTCAGGTTATATTATAACATCCCAGTCTCACTGCAGGATACAGAAAGAGATACATGAAGGAGAGTTTCTATGAAATGAAGGACTCAACTGGGGACATAAACGGACAGAAGCAGGGTAACATTTTGGTTTAACACTGACAAAGTGCATGCAGCAGCACTGGACTGATCTCAGCTTCCTTTGTAAATTATCAGGACTTTTTTCCTCATAAATGTTATTGGTGTTGTGAATAGACGATTTGCTCATCCCAAATATTGTGGTGGCCTGTTTGTGTTTACCTTCACTCCTCCATCCATCTTTGCTTCTCCCCCATGGTATTGTCACTCCTCTCTCAGTCACAGTTGACATTTTTTAGAAGAACTGAGCCCATTGTTTTTTGATCTCCTCACTCATTAAGGTGGTTTTTATGGCTCCTGAAGCACATATGGACAAAAACCATCAAACTCACAAAGCTCTATCTATCCTTATTTTCCAGCAACTTGGAAAAATTTGGATTCCTCTGTTTCTGGCTCGAGAAACTCAAACTGGCAACACTGATTGATGCCTAAACTGCTCCACATTGGTTAAGACAGTCGATTGGATTCTAATGAGATTTTGATCTAATTTGTCAAGTTTAAAAGATCTAAATTACGTCTCGTGTTTTTACCGGAGAAACGCAAAATGTTGTTATTGGCGTGAAAATGATTACATTTAAAGACAGGTTTACTCCATGATTATTTATTCTGGCTTCCAAATCCCTCTCTCTGTTGAATGTTGACTCATTTCCTCACTGCACTGAGAAATCATTAGGGTATGAAGTTTTGTAAAATGTGTTAATTTATTCCTACAATACCATTTTTGGTAGCTTTTCTTGTCTGTTTGTCTCTCTGTGTGTGTGTGTGTGTGTGTGTGTGTGTGTGTGTGTGTGTGTTACATCTACCCATGACCCGCTGTTTATTTGTACTGTATATAGCTATGGCTGTAAATGACACCTGCATTTGATCATGTTTTCATTACCCCTTCCTCTCTCTCTCTCTCTCTCTCTCTCTCTCCCCCTCACACACACACACACACACATGCTAGTTTTATTTTGAAATTGTTGATAGTGCACATTTGGTTGTGATTTATATATAAAAAAAAAAATCTTGTGAAGGAAATACAGCTGTTGTCTTGTGGTTACTGTGTACTGATTTGTTTATCAATTATCTTTGTAGAAAATTTTGTCCTGCATCTATGCCAAACACACGCACATACACACACACACACACACACACACACGCAGACATCTCATCCCTCCCTATTCCTAGAGCTGAAGGAATTTCTACAGGCAAACAGACAAGCCCTAGCTCGCTCTCTCTGCCCGTTTACACAAACACATCATGATTCTCATGGGGGTGAGAGCCCACCTCCAAAACTCAGGTGATGTACATGACATGGCACCACATACTACTCCTCCAGCTGAAATCAATCACAGGGTGCAGCCCTATCAGGGATACTGATATACTGACAGATACAGAGATACTGACATTCACGCCTGCTTTACTGACACTTGTAGCCTGAAAACAGAGGTCAATCAGCCTAATACGATCACAGCCCTGCACAGAAAAACCAAAAGAAACAACATTGCCACTAAAATAATATAGAACTTTGAACTGCGATGGCAGATCACATCCCAAAGATGGCCTAGAGATGACACAGATAAAAGAGTATTGCAACCCAAACTGCAGGTATGGAGAAAGACTAAATCCTCTTGGTATAATAACAGTAACATTTATGAGTCAACAACTAAAACAGGAGACAAGGTTCACTATGATTGATCACCTAAAAAAAGAACTGATCTCATGACTGTAAAAACATGGAAACCGCTCAATTTGCTTTATCCTTTACGGTGTGAAGCGCTGACATGTATTTCTATCTCAGCTGGTCGTCAGGTCAAACTGTACACAGCTTTAAAAGATAAAGTCAATGATAAAGTTTTGTCGTTTTCAGTGTTTTTGAATGAGTGAATGACTGAAGCGATCATGCCGTCCAGCCTTAGTGAACAGCGACATCTAATGGTGTGATTGCATTCTGACATCCAGCAACATGCTCACTCTCTCATCTCCAAGGCTGAAATTTAAGACATTTTTCATGATAATATAAAAATCATATTTTTGAGAAATAGTTTCTTATTCTCATTGTGAAAACCCTGGCTAAACAACAGTTAAAGAAAACTAATAAGTATGGATTGCTTAGACTGAATCTTATCAAATGGGGGTTCATAGGGTCTAATGCATGTCCATTAGGGGGGTCAAAAACATTTCAGTCAAAGTCATTAGCAATCACTTACCATCCCTGAATCACTGTCTTGGTGCTTAAGGCACTAGTTTTCTCTCTCTATCTAACCAATAGAGATGGGAATTGATTTCCTAACAGCAGCCATCATTTGGTGCTTGGCTGAGCTTCAGATGTGATTGATGACCCAAAGTAATGACAAATGAGGGAGAAATTAACAGGGAGCCGGAATTTACATAATGTCCTATTAATCACTGTGACAGAGGGACAGAGGTGGTGATGGGAAGGATGGGGGGGGGCAACAAATACTGAAATACTGCAATGTCAGTAGTGCAGCAAGCTATATCACAAACATATGCTCACTAAAATAATGAATATAGTCCACTGCAGTGATATTACACTTATATTATCACTAGTATCACTTTAGATGCTGTTTGCTCCATCAGATACTGCAATCATTTAAGCTAAATCATGATGATGACAAGTGTAATTAAGACAAAATTACACAGGTTTCGCTAGCATTAACAGTGAAAATATAAACGGTGAATTAAAATGACTTTTAATGAATTAGTTCTCATTCTGAAACTCGTTCTAATATTGTTAATTCATTTCGAAAGTGACAGAATTTCGCTGCGGTGCCTTCAGGCTGAGAACGGGAGCTCAATTTTCCCATGAACATCAACGCAACGCGTGGTGCTCTTTACGTCATTACGCTAGGCGCCAAATTTGTTTAGTGCGGAAGGCGCAACAACAAGACGCTAGTGGTATAATATTGTAAGCTAGTTATTACAATATTGTCTTATAGTTTCAGCTGTTTGGCCAAACTTTCCCTCGTCGGTATGTCTCAGCAGTCAGGCTACTCACCCAGCTTCAAGCGACCGTCTGAAATTATGCGAATGAGGAGGAAAAGAGCCCGAAGCGAGGCCGGTGTCTTCTCTAGCACGAGCGGGCAGGCTTCCACTGGCAGTCCGGGACAAAGCGGCTCGTCCCCGGCGTGTGTTCGTCCTTTCTCCCCGGGACCGCTTTTCAACTCTCAGGGCCGCTCCGGAGGTGGAATAAAACGCAGAAACCCGTTCGCAAATATTGAAAATACTTACAGCCCAAAAAAGAAATTACTAATTTATAACGAGGAGGGAAATGCCGAAGCTGCCGACAGTTACAAGAACAAATCGACAGAAAAGGAGGGAGAAGATGACAAGTCAACAAAGACAGAGTGTCACGGAGTTTTATCTTTCAGTGCAAGTTTGACTGAGGCAGAAAAACAGGAACGCCATGATGCTTCCAGCAGGGTAGGTTGTAATACTTATACATAAAAGAAGAGTTGTGTCTGTACCAGGTCCTGGGCTATATAACATATAGTAGGCGACAAAATAAAGGAAGAAAAACAACATAATGTGCCTTAGTAAGGTGTTGGGCCACCAGAACAGCTTCAATGCACCTTGACATTGATTCTCCAAGTGTCTGAATTGACCACATTGTTTGTACAGAACAGTGAATCATCCATATTCCCATTATTTATAATCATAGGAGCTTTTTGATGGCATTCATTTTCATATTTGCCCTTTTTCCTTGTCTGCCTTCTGCTCAAAGTGTCTCACTTTCTCTGAGGATGACTCTCTGTTTGAAGAGGAGGAGGGAGACGTTACAAGTCCACTGCTGAAGGTTGGATTTTTTTTCTTTGGTTTTATCTGTCATATCTATATTTAAAAAAAAGTCGGTTGTTCAAGTACATTTCCAAATTGTCCTCTCCCACCTCTCTTCCCAGAGTCCCCAGGCCATTGCTCCTGCCTCCATAGCTCCTCCAGTGTGCACGGAGTACCCAGCAGACTGGAGCCTGAAGACTCGCCTCCTCTTCACCTCCCCGCTCTCCCTGTCATGGGCTGAGCAACCCAAAGCCCAGGAGGAAGCTCTGGGCCTCAGCCAGCATTGCAGAGCTCAGTTTAGCACACTGCCTCACAGTCTACAGGTATTGTTTTTGTGTCATTATTACATGTGACATTACCACGTTTTGTGAGAATTTTATCAACTCCAATCTCCCCCGTCCCCCCTCTAGGATCCCAGGTCCTGCTCGGAGCTTCGCTGTGCCTTCCAGCAGAGTCTTGTCTACTGGCAGCATCCCTCCCTGCCCTGGCTCTCTCTGTTTCCTAGGATCAATGCTGAGAGGAGCTTCACAGGGAAGAGCACCCCATGGGCTCAAGATACATCACTGCAGCAGAGTCTTATGAGTGAATGGTGAGGCTGGGGATATTCGTTACAGACATACTAGCAACATGAGTCCAGAGGCAATGACTTAAATGTGGTCAGTCTAACAAGTGTTGTTGCATGAAAACGTGAACTTGCATATACTGTAACTTACACACTCCTCCACAGGTCAGTCAGTCTGTCATCTCTCTACAGTCTACTGAAGGCCAGACTGTGTCCTTACTTCTACCTCTGTTCCTATCAGGTAGGTGTTTCTATGTAGTGGCTTTTTTGGGGGACACTTTTCCTTTAACTAATTTCTCTCTATTCTTGTTTGTTGTGTCAGTTTACAGTGTTGTTCAAGGCAGCAGGTCTCAGTGGTTCCAGCACCATCACAGCCTTGATTTCTCCCACAACCCGGGGCCTCAGAGAGGCAATGAAGGCTGAAGGTGAGTCTTACTGGAGCCCACACGCTTAACCCTTAAAGTCGCAAAATTGCGAAACAGACCATAGAGTGCCAAATCTTGTCACCACTTTCCAACACTACATAACGGACACGTGCTGCTTCAATCCTAACACCATTTCAGGGCATGTGTCTATACAAAGTGTATGAGGAAATCCAGTTTGAAAGACGCCCTCCTGAGCACCCATAGTCAGCGATACAGAGTGAATTACAGAGAAAGCACGCAAAAAATATACGCATAAACTTTGGGTCATATTCAACATTTTTCCTCATTTACAGCCTTTTGAATTCTTGATATCAATATTGAATGTTTTCTCAAAACAACTGCAGCACCTAAAGGGTTAATACAAAAGCTACTTTCCAGTTTAGATATTTTCAAATCCTACAGTTTGGAGCTATAACCAACACTGCCTTGTCCCTGACTGGCCCTGTTTACTTTCTCAGGTATAGAGTTCAGTCTCCCTCTAGTGGAGGAGAGGAAGAAGAGCATGGACCAGCAGAACCAGGGAGAGGAGGAGAAGGAGGAGGAGGAGGAGGAGGAGAGAGCAGACGAGTGAGTGTGTTCTCCTTTCATTCACTGCATCTCCATTTAACTCAATATAAATCCAGGTTAATGAGGAGCTCTTCATTGTATTCAGCTATACTACCTGCTGCAGGTTTTTGTGGGTGAAAATCAGTGTTTTGATCTGCATGGAGAGAAGAGATGTGTTGACAAATGTTCCAATTCCAACTACACTTAGTCTCATTATTTAATAGCCATACCTTGTATATCTAATAGACAATTTATCAGTCTGAGCTTATAAGGATAAAACCATGTGGTTCTATGTGTTATATATTATATATGTCTATGTTAAAGGTTGGGTATTCACACACAACTGTTGTAAGTTTCCAATAAGTGACATCTTTAGTTCACTGCTAGCTACTGATTGAAGTCAAGCTTAAAAATTGAGCAACGCATTAACTTGAAATTTTTGGTGAAATTGAACAAAACAGCAGCTGAATCTTGTCGTACATTGTATGGGGAACACTGCATATCACGTGCAGGTGTGTTGGAATGAAAAGATTTAGTGAAGGCAGAGAGGATGTCGTTCTGGGCGCCCATGCACTTCAAAAACGTCTGAAAACATCCAACAAATTGAACAAATCGTTGGAAATGGTCGACGACTCAGTATAAGAATGAGAGCAGAAGTGGCCTCCATTGATCAAGAGACAGTTCAGAAAATTTAGCATGAAAATTTGTATATATTGTGATTTTGTCATGTGTTTATGTAGAAACACACGACTAGCAACTGATGTATCACTATCAGATTTTATAACTCCCACTTAATATCAGTATCAGTATCAGCCTCAAATAGTAGTAGAGTATCTGGCAAGATGTATTGTGAAAATTGCTCTAAATTAACCTGCATCATACCTGAAGAGGACTACACTGAATGTATGAGCTGAAGAAGAAGAGCAGTTATCTGCTACATGGGCCACACCATGTTTAAAGAGAGTATGATTCTGGTGGTGCTCATGTGGTAATTTCTATGTTTTCTATTGTAGGTGTTCTGAGCTGAAAGAGGGTGTAGACTGTCGGGGAGGTGATGAGGAGGAAAATGGTGATGAAGACAGCGATTTCTCCTGGCTGAAGGAGATGGGAATCCAGGACAAAATCAAGAAGCCGGACAGCATCACCATACAACTGTATCCTTGTGCTTCTCTGTCATCCAGCTTAACTAATTCCCTCTAGCTCTGCTCAGGCTCATGAAACCAGTCAAAGCTCCTTGACCGTGTGTCCAGTCGTAAGGAGGGTCACACTGTGTCTCTGGACCATAAACCAGAGTCTGTGGTGTGTGTGGAGGGATCTCACACTTTCACCCTCATCAACTTCCTCATTAACTGTAAGAGTCTGGTGGCTGCAGCGGGTTCTCAGGCCGGGTTACCGCCAACACTGCTGGCTCCCATCGCTTTCAGAGGAGCTACGATGCACACTCTGAAGGCACGGAGAGACACACGGACGCACTCACACACACACACAATTTACACACACAGCTGTTACTGTGTCTTAATCTATCTGAATCTGTGTGTTTTTCAGGCCCGCAGTGTAAACGTGAAGAGCCAGGTTGGTTCTACCTACCAGAATATTAGCAGTCTGGAGATCACAGGTACATGTCATTTATCCCATTTGTCATGTATTATTTTAAAATGCAATATTAACTTTTTTTTTCACATTGTGCAGCTGTGCATCACAGCTGGTTGTGGTCAGTATGCTGTGACATCACAGGTGGTTGTGGTCAATATGCTGTGACATCACAGCTAATTGTGGTCAGTATGCTGTGACATCACAGCTGGTTGTGGTCAGCATGCTGTGACATCACAGCTAATTGTGGTCAGTATGCTGTGACATCACAGCTGGTTGTGGTCAGCATGCTGTGACATCACAGCTGGTTGTGGTCAGCATGCTGTGACGTCACAGCTAATTGTGGTCAGTATGCTGTGACATCACAGGTGGTTGTGGTCAGTATGCTGTGATGTCACAGGTGGTTGTGGTCAGCATGCTGTGACATCACAGCTAACTGTGGTCAGCATGCTGTGACATCACAGCTAACTGGTCAGCATGCTGTGACATCACAGCTAATTGTGGTCAGTATGCTGTGACATCACAGGTGGTTGTGGTCAGTATGCTGTGATGTCACAGGTGGTTGTGGTCAGCATGCTGTGACATCACAGCTAACTGTGGTCAGCATGCTGTGACATCACAGCTAATTGTGGTCAGCATGCTGTGACATCACAGCTAACTGGTCAGCATGCTGTGACATCACAGCTAATTGTGGTCAGTATGCTGTGACATCACAGGTGGTTGTGGTCAGTATGCTGTGATGTCACAGGTGGTTGTGGTCAGCATGCTGTGACATCACAGCTAACTGTGGTCATGCTGTGACATCACAGGTGGTTGTGGTCAGTATGCTGTGATGTCACAGGTGGTTGTGGTCAGCATGCTGTGACATCACAGGTGGTTGTGGTCAGCATGCTGTGACATCACAGCTAACTGTGGTCAGCATGCTGTGACATCACAGGTGGTTGTGGTCAGCATGCTGTGATGTCACAGGTGGTTGTGGTCAGCATGCTGTGACATCACAGCTAACTGTGGTCAGCATGCTGTGAAATGCAGTGGCCTTAATCCATCTTAATGCTTAAAAAGAGGAAAGCCTGATTTACTAACCTGTTTGCTCAAGTCTCTTATATTTGGATCATTCCAAATCATTTTCTGAGGCCAGTGTTTCCAATTCCTGAAGGCACGATCAAATTTCTTCTATTCACTGTATTTACTTCTATTTTTTCTTTCATTCCTGCAGGACCTATCCTCCCCTCCTCTCTCCATGCCATCACTACCCTCCTTCGGCCCTCACAGAAAGGAAACTTCTCAGCTACTCTTTACACACACGCGCCTACTGCTGTCATGAACATGCACACTAAGCAACAGGTAACATTTGCATCTAGTGATCTGGAGCTACAGCCTCATGTTAGCACGCACACTGGGAGAGGATTTACACACTTCACATTTTGGATGAAGAGAGTGTGTGGTAGCAGAGGTCATTCACTCCAGCTGTCTCTGTGTTTGCAGTGTCCTGGTTCGTCTGTGGACCTGTCTGGTTGCGGTCTCCATCCTGCTTCCATCCAGCAGTTGCAGCAGTCTTCCAGCTTGGGGAAGACTGCACTGACACACATCAACATGAAAAACTACAGCTACACCTGGAGAAACTGAAGGGTTGGTGACAGTGTGTGTTTCTGGAACTACCACTCTTCTAAGAACTAGAGAGTGTGTGACAGAAACATCCGTTCTGTTGCACATAAAAGCTGCACTATTATTGTTGCCACACCCAGACTGAAACCAGTACTCCTCTGAGTTTCTGTTTCTCTGAAAACGCCTTTTAAAAACAGATTTTATCGCACTGTAATGTGTTTTTTAAAACTTTTTTTTTACGTCTGTTCTCTTGTAATGATTGCCTAGTTTAGGCAGCTTTTTGTAAGTACATTTTATTTGGTTCCAATTTGTTTTATTTTGGAGAAAACCGATACTCTTTTCCCATTCATTTTTCTCAGCTCAGCGTTTATGAAATTAAATTATTGGTTTAAAATGTTCAAACAATTTCCTTATTTAATGATTTTCGCTTCCTTTGAGAAGTTACAGTTAAGTGGTTTTTGCCCGCCCTCACACATCAGCTCATAGACTCTGAGCTGCCATCACCAAAATACTTCCAGCTGCATCCATTTTTCACTTAGAAGTCAGCGCACGCAATCATGCGGAGTCTTAGGAACAGTTCCATCCTGCCCCGTCTTCATGCCATCTGTTAATGGCCGGACTATGAAGTGACAGGGAAGGTAAAATACCCAACCCTGCAGGTGTCAAACAGGAACACAGGGAGCATCCCTCTAACTGGGACAAGTACCAGTCAGACCAGGATGTCTCAGCTGTTGTAGCCTTGGAGACACAGCAGCAGACCTCTGCCCTGGATGAAGTTCAGCAAGATTAACTTACTAGTTAGGGTTAGCTGATCCACCATCACCCACTGAGACCGTCCATGCAGGTCTGCTGTAGGGAGAGAAGAAGAGGTATTTGAACTGGAGTGAAGTGTATGAAAATGACTGGTGTATAATCTATCTTGGGCAGGATTGTTGAGTTTTTTGGCAACCTGGAATCCTGATTTTTTTTTTTCCCCCTCATTTGAATCTTATTTCAGACAGTAACACGGAAAGAACCTGACATTATTGTGCTGACACATACTGGGAAAGTTTGTTTTGAAAAGACTCTATGTTTCAAGTTTCAAAATCATTGTTTGTGCTGTCTCTTGCACAACCATTACCAGGATATAGACAACATGTTGTAACCTACTAAGTTTGATAAAAGTGGGATTTCCACTTTGTTGAACATTTGGACCAACCAGGATATAAACTGTTCCGCAAAAACACTTGCTGCCAGTGGAGCTTTGTGTATCCCAAAGAAGACACAAGCAGGTAATTACTTTATACTGTTTCATTTTAATTTCATTTTTGTGTTTTTACTGAGATACACACCATAACATTCTACCAACAGCAATTGAATGAAATGACTTTTTTTTTTTTTGTCAGACATTGATCATCTCTTCAGCAAAAGTCAAAAATGAAAGCCTCACAGCTTGCTGTCATTCTCCTTATTGTCTGCATCAGCAGTGGTAAGTCTGCTTTTTTGTTTATTTGGTGTAATTATTCAGTGGAGTATAAGATTTTTTTCTGAGTGAGTGAGTGCTAAACTAATGTAACTTAGTTTAAACCAAAATCAACAAATTCTGCACACTGTTGGTTAATTAGAGACTCTAAATTAGCCGTGAGTGTGAGTGTGAATGACTAGTCTGTGATAGACTGGTGATCTGTCCAGGGTGAACCCCACCTCTCGCCCAGTGTCGGCTGGGATTGGTACGGATAATAAGTTCTAACTAGAGCCACAAACCAGCAGGAAACAAGGGTTAGAGTTGAATGTTCTGTTCATTTGATGTGAATGTTAATTGCCATGATGACAGTCATGGTTCTAAGAAATACATCATACCATCTTGCGAGCCTTTAAATCCTAAATAATTAGCCAGACACTAAGATTGATATTTGATTCATTGATGACGTCGTCTATGTATATTTTGTTTTACAGCAGTGGCTCTGAAGTGCAACCGCTGTGTTCCATATTCAGCTGGCGGCCGTTGCACCAACACAGTGGAGACCTGCTCCAGAAACAATGACGTCTGTGCTTCCGTTGTGTCTACATTCCCCAGTAAGTGCCCCCACCACCACCCCTCCCCAATCTCTATCCTTTGTGGCAACTGTGTCCTGACTCCAGCTCTGAACTGTTCTGTTCACCACAGGGTACTCATATTTCAAGAGGTGCATGAAGAGTTCAGACGCCTTTATTTTACAGGCCACTCCGCACTTTCAAGTCTTCACGTGTACCACAGACCGCTGCAACTGAGATGATCATCTAAAACCTCTGCAGAAATAATACCATAGACTTAATTCTGTACTATGACTATGTGACTCCTTTTTAATGCCTGGCTTCTCAGTTCAATAAAAACTAGCTCGCAGAAAGAATAATTGTATGTGTAAGCCTTCATTTTTTGTTGGAATATTCTTCCGTCTTTTCTTCCTGTTCAACATTTTTCTACGTGATAAGTAGTTGTAGGCCTACATCATATAACCACTTTAAAAAACCACCAAAGATACGTATCAATGTAGGTTTGTGCCAGGATTTTCACATGACCAAGCTGTATTGGTAACCTGGGAAACCAAACAGATGTAGATCACAGTGGATTGAGAGAAAGCAAACTGTAAATATTGTTGAATCAAAAAAATATATACAATTTAAAAAAAAAAAAAACACACATATTCTTAAATATAAGGCTCTAAAAATGTTACTGAATAATGCATCGATGCATTTTCAGTCTCAATGAAATATGTGCAGTGTCACATGTTTAGTGTAAACGGTCACATGACCAGAGCTGTTGGTTGCACCTGGTGACAAGGAGGGCTGCAGCAAAGCCTCCAAACAAATGGTTACTAAAGTACATTAACATAGAGATAGGACAATGATTTTTGGCGCGCATTATCTTTAAGGTGTCTAGCAGTTACTCAGATTTGGTCAGTGTGGTCATACAATGCGTGAACATGTGATGAGCTTTGCAAGCTCTGTCAGGTTGGATGGGGCCATTTGGATCTCAACAGAGATTACAACTAGCTATTTAGTCCAACCTACTGGCCTGAGTAGGGAGGAAGTGGAAAAAACCCCGAGTTCTGCTGCACTGTCACAAGCCGATACAGGTTAAAACCTCTGGTTTAATCTTTAAAAATACATGGCAGTTTATAAACTCATCATGTTTTTTTATGTAAAACCTTAATCTGAAACTTGTCTGTCTGAATTTATAGCTCCTAACAGCAGTGAAATGATAGACACACCATTGGAAAAAGGCAGGAATTTCTCAACAAGGCGACCAAGCAAACAGGTAGATTCCTCTTTTGTGTCACAGCTGGAAAGTCAGCTATGTTGCAATCAGGCCTGTCAGTTCAGCTCCCCCACCCTGGGTTTCCCCAATTGATTTGATTTTAAATGAACTAAATGTAAATGTATTATGAGCATGCAAGACTTTTAAAACAAAATTTTAACAACTATTCCAAGTCTGGGGTTTTTAGGATCTATCTCTCTATCATTCATAAACATGAACATATAGCACATCCAGTTACTGTTTTTACTCCAGTGTCAGTTACTGCTGCGACAGCTCCTGTTGTAATTCTGTAAGAACTACAGCTGCAAGTATGTGAAGAAAAAGGGAAGCAGCAGCCAATAAAACAGGAACATGATTAAATGTGATTATGTGGTTTAGGCATTAAACACACTTGACCAAATCTAACACACACACACACACACACACACACACACACAGACAATATAAAGCAGCTGACCTGCATCTCAAAGTGTAAAGAAGTTTAAATGGTTCTTCCTGTTTTGCCTCTGGTCATATATGGGCTTTACCTCTGTAGTCTGGGTTAAACTTCAATTAGATCTGTTTTTCCACGCAGTGACACACAGTCTAAAAGGCACAGTTCACCACTGCAATACAGTCAAGAGCAGGTGATCTGTGTTTGTGTGAGCAGATAGATGTCTTGCACAATAGCTGGAAAGTCAGTTGTGTTGTCAGTCCTGACCAATCACAGCACAGAGCACAGTCTTGTGATTGATTGCAAATGTGTTTAAAAAGGAAGAGCAGCGGGTAAAGCCTGAGTTTCTCTGGTGAACACAGGCACGCGCTTTTTAGACTGAGCATCTGAGCACAAGGTGAAAACCCATCGCTGTATTTTATATCAGTGTTTCATTGTTATTGCAGTTCATGCTGGTTTAGTTTGCACAAGCTTCTGATTTGTGTGATAAAGGCTCTTTCTGTGTTCTGATAGATCACCGGCCTCTTTGTAGACCAGATGCTACAAGTCTGAATGTGCAGTTGTGGCTACTTACTACAGACTAATCGTGTTTGTTGTGTTGTGTGTTTTTATAATTTAACAGATTGAATTCTAGGCTACAAAATGAAGGCTGCTGTGTGTGCCCTCCTTCTCCTGCTGACTCTATATCAAGGTATGTGTGGTTTTTTTTGGTTTTTGCTTTGCATACTGTATATAAATGATGCCTAATGATGATCTACACAAGTTTACTATGTACTGTATGTTGTTGCTACAACCCAGAGAGGGTATAGAGACAAACTGATTGTGCTTAAAGACCAGGTTGAAAATGCAATAAGCGACGAAACTGTGGGTGGAGAATTTCAGCCATATGATCTCAGCTACCTCAGATAAAGTGAATAAAACAAACAAAGCAGCATTTTAACCTATGAAACAAATACAGAAGAGGCATCTATCCCAATGCCTAGTGTGCTAAAATGTCAGATGTAGAAGTGATTTTGTGTAAAAAAAAAAAATTTTTGTGACATTGACTTTCAAACTCATTTTTCAATTGGAATTTATGAATGAAGCAGAATTGCAGAGAGGCAGGTTAGAGTAGATGGTGGGCGAACAAAGCCAACAACCATCACATTCACTGTGAACTTTTTCAGTATTAAACCACGATCTTGCACTAACCAAGTGCTGTGTGGGCTAAACATAACCATAGATAATTAACAACAGAGCAAAGATTAATTGTGTTAACTGTTCTTATTGTTATCATCAGACAGTTGTGATTAGAATTAGAAAACACAAGCAGCGTTTACTGACATGAATATTACATTTAGTTATTAACTTTCACATATAGAAAATTCAAGTCAAGCTCTGAAAACATTGGATCCTACATTTCCCACAATGCAATGAGCAGCATTTTTTTCATTTCACCCTCAGTGCCTGGGAAACATCTTTTAATGCCACCATGACATCATCAAGCTGGGAAGTTCCCAGTAAAGGGAACCTCATGGTTTTAATGCACTGAATATATCACTGCTATATGAAATCATAGAGTATCATAACTATCTAGACAGTTTGATTATATGCTGTATAAAGATATTATTGGTGAATTACTGCCTAACTGTGTGTGTGTGTGTGTGTGTGTTGTTTCCAGGTGAGGCACTCAAGTGTAACTACTGTTTCTCACAGGGGGGTAACCTCTGCACCCCTACCACCACCCAGACCTGTTCAGGACGCGCTAATGCCTGTGCTGCGGTCATTTTTCAAGCCCCGCTGAGTAAGTCCCCCTGTGGAGGCTGCCGTGTTTCTTTCTCCATTGTTCCTCAGCGTTTTACTGCTCTTTTATTTATTTATAGTAAATAAGAGAAAATAAGTATCAAAGAAGAGTTTATCAAATTACATATTATTATATATTATTGACAGGACAATGAAAGAGAGACAGGAAACCGGAGAGAGAGTAGGGGAGTGACAAGTCCAGTATGAACAGGTGTTCATATACCCACCTACTTATTGTTTTAAGACATGTAATTGAACAGAGTTCAGACTTGAGTTGAATTTTTCTTTGTTTTTTTTGATTGTTTCAGACCGTTCGTTCCGTCAGTGCATGAACATGGCCGTGTGTCAGGGCTACATCTCAACACCAGGTGTGTTCGCCAGGTGCTGCAGCACCGACCTCTGCAACTGAGCCTCTTCACTTCAGCTTTGGGCCTTCATGACGTCAGATCACGGATCTCTGCTGTTCAGTTGTACTCTGTTGGTCACACATTGCTGTGTGTATGTATGTTTGGTTTCTCTGAACGGATGGATGAACATTTCTTTGTCAGGTCAAATTTTAACCACTGTGGCGCAGTTCTGCTTAATGGCACTGGATGGCAGTAGAGCACCATACCAAAGGATGAGCATCCGCTTTGCCTACTGTTGCATGTGTTTTTTTTAAAAGAGCATTATTAAAAGACAAATAATGAAATTGATTGACATTTTGATATCTAAGTTTTGATGCTGTCTCTCTTCATGATGAATTTGAATGACAGGTGGTAAGGCTTATCACTTATTAAAGCCAAGTCGTTTCACCTGCAGCTTAATAATGGATTATCTATTGAGCAGAACATGCATTACATTTTTTTCAGTTGCTTGCAAAGATCAGCAGAAATAGAGATAAATGTGTTCTTTGTTCGGGCTGCAGCTCTCATCTCGCACGCCTTATGAGCTGATGGCTCGGCCTGTCATTTGCAAGAGTAATTTAGGATCTAAAGGCTATTGTACATTAGTCTGTAAACCAGATACAGTGCCAGCTGCAGTTAATGTGGGCGAGGACTTTAAGCTTCAAAATGTTCTACATAAAAGAAAGATCATAATGTGTATTTAGGCAATATTAAACGTGTCAGCACATGGGCATACATGGTTTAATTTAGTACATATTGTATGGTCTTGGAGTACCAAGGGACAAATAGATACACACACACACACACACACATGCAGGTTAATTGGTGACTCTAAATTGCCTGTAGGTGTGAATGTGAGTGTGTACCCCGCCTCTCGCCCAATGTCAGCTGGGATAGCCTCCAGCCCCCCGCGACCCTTAACGGATAAGCTGTGTAGATAATAGAATGAATAAATGAATGTTTTATTGTTTTATATCATTGAATTAGTTGGTTTCATTTGGCTTTTTGACTTTGATCAATGAAAAAAAAAAATCTCTGCAAAGTTATTTCAATTAAAAACAAATAGCACAGATATTTTTTTAGTAACATTTTAAGTTTAACCTTCAACAAAGCACATGGTTGCAAATGTTTTAAAGTAACGTGAGGATAATGTCACCAGCTAACTTCATACAAAGTGCACCTAAAACTAAAAAACAAACCTAAATCAAATCAATATTAATATGCTGTGACCCACCCTTTGCCTTTAAAACAGCATCAGTTGTTCAGTCGGTCTCAGTGTCTTCTGTTTCTTAGTGTGATCCCAGACTGACTCCATGATGCTGAGGTCAGGGCTCAGCCATCTGTTGCAGGATTCCCAGTCACTGCAGAATGAATTTGGGATTTCGGTTTTTGTTATAGTATCGTGTATTATGTATGTATATCTATTGTGAGGCAGCTGAAAGTGAAAGTGCTTCTCTCATTTTATCTGTCTATACATTCACCTACATGGCTACCTGTATTGTGTAGTGACTGCAAATACAGGTAGCCAAAATCGGTCTTCTTTTTGGACAGGTTTAAGAGCTTAGAGATCCTGAAGAAGCTCGGAATAGACTCATCGGGAGTGAAAGGACCGTGCTGAGGTGGTTCAGGCATGTGATCAGGTGCAGATATTCAGAGCACATCCAGCAGGGAGAAGACCCTGAGGGCGGAGCTGGAGGGAGTACATGTCCCATCTGGCCTTTGGATGTCTCAGGAGCAGATGAAGGAAGTAGCTGGGGGAGATGCACATCTGGGGTGTGCTGCTCCTCTGTGACCACACACAAAATGGAGGTAAGGGTGGACAACCTGGAAGGATTCTCACAGAAAAGGTCTTTTACTTGTCATGGAGTGTCTTTACAGTGTACTGTTGGTACCTCTGAAATCTAAAGGGAAAATAACCAGTTATCTGTTGTTGACTTCTTTGTGCAACTTACCTGTAACTCCTTATTAAATTGTTTCTGGAAGCTGTTTCTTCATGTGCAACCATTTTGACAGATAACCCTGTAACCGTTCTGCTGAGCTGCCGCTGGAGAGAAACCCCAGAACGTGGACTCCCTCCTCCCCACCACACACTCTGTAAAAACCACAGGAAAATGACCAACCTCCTTCTTTATGAGGTGTACCCCATTAAGTGGGGTTTCCCTTCTGTAACAAGTGCCTGAGAGCGGTGTGGAAATACCATTCAGCTGTCTGCGTGGAGCCTGAAGGACCCCACACTGAAAACTGGGATTCCACCAGCACTCATGCAGAGAGGAAGGCAGAAACAATGGAAAAGGTGATGGGAAATCCACAACAGAGCTAGATTCCTGAGGGTTGTTTTTTATTTTAGGAAGCAATGAATACAGATGCACCTTAGGGATTGAAACAACTGATCTGATATTCATCTGTTAGAAAGGAAAATGTATTATTACTCTTATTTTGATAGCTTTGTCCATTTCTGGCAGTCATGACAATATTGTACTGAGATGAATTGCTAGGTCTAGAAAGCAAAAAGAGCATACAGGTTGTTTGTGCCGCAGTTTATTTTATATGTTACATTTTACTGTTAGGCGACCTCTAGTGGCCATAGTAATTATGATTGGACCAGAGGAGGAAGTCGGTGAAGTAGTACAAAGATCGACAAAGTCCACAACCTTGTAATTGTACCTTTTCATTGTACCTACTTTAACCCAAACCATGATCTTTTCCTAAAGCTAACCAAGTTTTTTGCTTAAACCTAACTACTGTAACCGTGACTGTACTACAAGCTTAACCACGCCTTTATTACTGGAACCATGACGATAAAGCTCCAGTACACCTGCTGTTGTAGAGGAAGTATTTCAGATGCTCCTATAGGTTGTATCACAATCTACTGTATATGGTCCATCAGGTTGAACTTGCCTGAGCACAGTGTACTGTAACAATGAAGTATGATGGGCAGACAGGTTGTAAACAAACCAACCCAGCTATCTTAATAACTTAGTAACCTAACCTAACCTAATGTCCTGAAATGTCATTGACCTTTGATTCTTCTTTTTTATCTTTTCTGCTCTGATTATCCATGCTCCTGGTTTTCCGCAGTTAACTAGAATAGTGCAACCTTAGTGTTAGCAGTAGGAGTGATGACTAAGGCTACGAAAAAACGACAAAGTTGTAAAAGAGAGATGAACAGCAGTCTTCCAAGAGATATTCTCTCATTTGATGTTTTAGTAATGGTGATGGAGAGTGCAGTTGACACTTCGCTCTAAAATCTCCCTTACAGATCTTCAGCTTGTTTGAGATCTGATGCCATGGCATATAGCTCTGGATGAGCCCTCGTGAACTGTATGGAAGAGTCCGTTTGTTGTTTCTTTGCTCATTTATTCAGGTTTTCTTTCATTTCTATTTGATCCTGTGAAGATAGGGAAGCTTTTAGCTAAGTCCAAGCAGGAAGACGACTGTCCGTCTACGTCGTCATCACACTGAGGGTCTACCTCATTCTTAGCTAAAGGAATATCCCACCTTCTTTGACTTTCACTGCTGTTATTTCAATCTATGCCCCCTGTAGCTCCATCTCTCCACCACTAAGGTCAGGGCCACAAGGCTATGGCTACTTAGAAGGAAGTTTCACTATTTTTAAGGCTCCATTCCTAAAGATCAGTCTAATCAACACGATCAAGCTTTTGCGTTCATGTTAACTTGTGTTACCTTTACTAATTGAACTATGTTTGACATTTTGAAAAAAAGGCCCGTCTTAGCCCCAGCAAACTGGCATACACAACTGAGCACACAATGAGTCAATTACACCGTCATAGTGTGTTGTTTTTATTTGTGAAACAGTAAGTCAAGCTCGCAGCAGGGAGCTCAGAGGGATTTTCTCCTTCCTGTTGTGGGTGGACCACCAGAGCATCAACTCCCTATAGATCTGAAGACACTCACTTCATTAAGACCCTATTTTAAGAATACCCATGGCAAATACAAAAAACCCTAGAAAACACTTCAGAGATTTGCTCATTGGCTCCATGTCAGTTTCTCCATTGGGTGTACTGAGAAGGATTCAGTCAACACACGAAATTCAGTTGACATCTGCCTTTTAGTATATGAGATTCTACGTATAGCTGTGTAATGAACCTGACTCTCAAAAACTCTCAACTGCAAAGGCTCATTAGGCTGAAGACACACAACTATAAAATGTGCGCGAGAGCTTCGGTGCTTCGGTTCAGTGTAAGGTTGTTTGTAAATGCAACGTGTCTGGGAAATACAGGCGTCTTGTTAACCCTGCAGGATTCTCCAACAGCGCAAAACAGGGCCCCTTGTGCCAGGCATGAGAGAACTGACAACCTGAGGAGGATTTCCTCAGAGTTTCCAAAACGTCATGTTTTCTTCTTTCCCTAGGCAAGGAAACCAGCAGTGCCCTGACTGCTTATGAGAGATATGTTTGTGGTTACTTTAATAGAGGAGTCCATAAAAAAGCTGTTGTTTTGTAGCTACCAGTGAACACTACAGCTGGGATTCCCTGGAAAATACATCGCCCGCATCCCCCCCTGAAATTGGTTGCACTGAGGAGAAAACACTCTCACTCTCCTGGAGAAAGTTCCACCTGTGTGTAAAATCACAGATTCTCCTACAAAAATGTTTCCTCTGCATTAATAGAACAGCAAGAGGTGTGAGAAAATTTTCCCATGTGCAACATCTGGATTTACTACAGTATAAAACCACTGGAAATAAGCCATACAGCTTATGAACTATTGTGACACAAGAAGCATTATTAATGTTGTAGAATTACATTCATGTATGGTATAATACATTGTAGGGTTTCTATGGATTCCTAATGAACACTTTTACAGGGTTTGGATGAACTCATCAGCTCAAGATAGTTACACAGTATATTCAATAGAATGACCACACAACAACTCTATAGTCATATCATAGATTATACAATATGGTCACACTTTTTTATTGCAGATTTAATAATTGGTTGGACCTCCTGCAGCGGTAATAACCTCAAAGATTTGTCCGTGGATCAGACCTGCACACTAGGATGTCTGGTCTTGAACGTCTGTTGAACGTCTCTGAACGTCTCTGTTGGGTTCTAGTCTTGGGTCTGACAGGGCCACTACAAAAAGTGGATTTTTTTTTGGTTTGAAGTTATTTTGAGTAGATTTTCTTCAACATTAAAGTTCGCTGACCCTCTGCATCACCCAACAACTGCCAAGCTTCAGTTGGTGGACAGTCAATCTGACATTATCCTGTAGGATACCTTGATAAACTTGACAATTCATCATTGAATTCCCCTCGATGATGGTGAGCTGTCCAGTCCCAGATGCAGCGAAGCAGCCATGTTGGCATGCAGTGCCCTTTTTTAGACTCAAGATCAGTGATGTTAACCAGCTGCAATGGTACCTTTAAGCTTTTAGCTGTTACTCTCAGCTGTATTTGTCTGACTGATCTAAACTCTTTGAGATGACTCTGGAACCCTGTCCAGCTTTATGCAAATCAACTCTCAATTCTTTTTTTTTTTTTAGATTTATTAATTATTATTGTTTTTAGCCTTTATTAGCCAAAGTCCACAGAGGCCCATGTGGTATGTATTTGTGAACCATGGCTCACATCAACTGAATGCCCAGAGTATCTGTATGGGAGCAGGATCCTATAACAACAGTCTCTAATAGATAACATGGCTTGCACGTGTCATCATGTGTGTTAATGTTGTTATAGAAACAGAACAAATGCAGAAAACAACTTTTGTTTTTTTTTCACATATGTAACCCTGTCATTTTTTATTTACAAAATGTACAAAAAATATATCTTATATATAATATGAGATCGATTCTAAAATGTCAGACAAAACAACTTTAACAGATTAATGAATTGAGCTTTTTAAAGATGAGAATAATCAAAGTGCCTCTAATGAAATTCCAAAAGCTCCTGCTTCTGTATATTACCCAACAGCTGATAATTTGAATAAATTACACTGAATAAATATTCTTGGCAGTCATTGCTCTTCTTTATCATATATTTCTCCTCAGTACATCGGGATGTTTTGGCTGTACATCACATCAGGTGCTCGGACTGTGGCTTCACTGAACTGACAGCTCCGCCGACTGGGACTCAGAGTGAAGCCTCTCAGCATCCTGACCCTAACTGTGTACGCCTAGATCTTATAGCTCCTCCCTTGGCTATATAATTTCTAGTTAAGCTGGACTTCCATCAGATTACTCCCCCACTGCATCCTCCCTGTCTCTCAACCCCACCGCTGGACACGAGGAAGAAGAAGAAGAAGTAGAAGAAGATGCCGGCCACAGGCAGCGGTCTCATGATAAGCCTGTCTCTGTGGATTATTTTCCTCCTCAGCTCCGGCGTCTCCGCCAGGAAGCAGCGTGCCGATACTGATGATGATGAGTCCTGGCCGGAGAGCGTCTCCAGGGCGAGGTGTGCGTCGCGGTGCCTCAGTTTGCACAGCGTAGCGGCGCTCTCCACATCCCTACAGGTAAGCGCACCAGGTTGGAACTGCTGATAAAGTAACTCAGTCATAGTGAATTAGTGATTTCAGCCTACATTTTATGCCACTTTGAACTCATTTTAGACTCATTAAAACATAATGAAGATTTGAATGTGTTTTTATTTCCCAGTTTCCATTCATTTCTATGAAAAGTATGACACAGGAGGCTTCTTTGCTTTGTTGTGGAAAGTTTCATTAGACTTGAATGGCACTTTCATTGTGAGTAAATTAAAAGCAGACATGATATTTACTGTGAGGGTTTACCACACTTATGGCCAGGACTCTACAATGTGACTTTTATACTGTAGTGAAATGTATTAAAAGCAGTAGCTGTGTTTGAGAGTTTGTAAAGTGGTAAGTATTCTTTTAAAGTCCAATAATTGAAATATACTGAGCCTAACTAGCCTACAATATACCCACCATGTGTACTTTTGGGTTAAGGAAAGTTATTTACTACCTTGTATAATGATGCATGTAATGAATCAGGATGCTCATTAACATAATGCATTCCTTAGCCCTTAACCCTAACCTCAACCATCCTCCTGCCTAACTCTAACCCTAACCTGAAGCTGAACCTTCACTCTCAATCACCCCTTTAAAGCTGTGGCCAAAATGTCCTCACTCCCGAGGGGTGAGAGATGGAAGTACAAGTACACACGCACACATGCACACACAGTGCAGCGAGTTTCCTCTTTGCTCCAGGCTTCAGAGTGATGGGGACAGCATTCCTGTACACTCACTTAGACCAATGACAGCTACACAGAGTGATGGTCCAGTCCACAAAAAAGGGAGGAATCAGATTAAATAATAACTGCCTCTGTGGCGCAGCCTTGATATTCTTTTACATTGCAACTGCCTGCTTTAATATCTGCCAGGAGAATTGAGTCTGCAGCAGTTTTGTGCAGTATTGATATCAGATCATTGGCTGGTGAAGTGTGAATCACAGTCAGATTGACCTCATGGGTGTGGGTGCCCTGGTCAGGTCACGACTGGCATCATCCCTATAACCCTCTGACTGATTGGATAGGATCACTGTAGACATCCAGTTGCCCCACCCCCACCCCCCTTGGCCCTAGATAATGTGTATCCACAGAAGCAGTCTGCCTCTGTTGCTGCTGAAAAAAAGAGTTGCCAGTGGCTGTAAGGCCTATATCAGTGTGAACAACCTTCAAAAAACATGGGAAATCCTTGAAACTTAATATGAGGTCTAACTAGAAAAAGCTCCCAGACCTCTGCGAAGGAGGCAGCTCACCGAGGAGTGACGGTTCAAATCTGTAATTTCCGAGCTGTAACTGAAGAATGCAGTCCTGATTGGTGGGAAATATTCATCAACTTTAACCTGTTTAGACTCTATTATTCCTCTGCTTCAGCAGCACCGGTTGGAGCCTGGAAATATTCAAAATAAATGAGTTGGATGATTAATCACAGTGGTTCTGTTCTGCTACCTCTGGTCCAAACTGGATGGACAGACAGGAGGGGCTGCACATCATTATTATGGTACTGATGTGGGAGCAGAAATGAGTTGTGTTGACCTTCAGTCCATGTGCACCCAGTGTCAGAGTCACTGAGAATTTCCATAACTCCAAAAGCTTCAACCGCTCATGTCCCTTACTTTACTCACTGACTGGACAGTCTGGATATTAGAAAGTAGTCTGGGTTTGGGCTCTATGTTTTCATTTTTTACATAATAGCTGTGATTCTATGTGATCCTCTATGACTGCTGGGTTTTTCATACCACTGTGTGATATAATCATATGCACTATGCAAGTGTAATATTAGCAGAAACATTAAATACTAAAACAAAATATTCACACAAGGGCCTATAAGATAGGAAGAAATGTCTTATGATTTATTTTCCCAGCATTCCCATCATTATACATCTGCAGTTTATCAGATTGCCCCAAACTACACACAGTACACTTGGGGGAATTGAGGCCTTTGGAGCCCCAGTGGGTGTTATTTTGCCTGGTTAGTAACTCAGCTTTGCCTCAGGCACTTGTGTGGTAGAGATAGAGACTGAGCTGCCGTAATAGATTAGACCGCGAGAGGCCTTTATGAGTGATATTCACTGTTTACATCCCCTGTTCAGGTTTGGTGATCTTTACAACCACCAGTCAAGTCATTTTTAAGGAATATAAACCAACTGGTGCCCAGTCAGTCACAGCATCCCTACATGTTATCACTGCTGCTGGGAGCTGCCTGGTCAACCACTATATTGTCTGAGCAGCTCCACTGAAGCATAGTGTAATGATTTGCTGAAGTGCAGCTCAGTTAGTCTCGAGGAAGTTCAGAGAGAGGAGGAGACCTTAGCTAATCCCCCCCCACCCCCTCCAACCCCCCCACCCCCGGAGGAGACAATTTAACTCAGCTCTCCATCAATCACGCTCTATTTATTTATTGACAGAGCAAATGTCAGCGTTTGAAAGGCCACATGCTCTCATCTCTGTCAGAAAATCACCAGCACCCACAACAGTCAGTAATCCCATGATGTTTCAGCATCACTGTTTATTTATGATTGTGGTTCTTCTAATGTTTTCTAGCTGTAAAAAAAAAAAAAAAAAAAAAAGTGAAAAGATAAGCGTTAAATAATGGAAGATGATTTTATGTACTATGCACAAATTTGTACAAGGAATTACATTTATATTGGATGAATTCAGACATCCAGTGCCAGTGCAGGGGTGGTGGATGGACATGTAGAGCATCCAACATGCTCTTTAGTGGCCTTTTACAGATGTAGAAATCCAAGATTTAGCAGAATTGCCTAATATCAAAACAAGATTTTTTTGTGCTCTTTTCTTTCTCCTTTAGCATTGATTCCAAAAACACATCAGTGATCCACACTGTTACACTGAATGACATGTTCCTTCATTACCATCAACACACACTGTGGTTTATTTAGACTCAGTCCCACACAGATCATCATCCTGCTGTCCCAAATACTCACTACAGCGCCACATGTGCTGGTGAAAACAGTCCCCAACAAATCCATTGTATTGTATGTACTTCCTCCTGTTTGAGTAACATTTGTTTAAAAATGAAAGTGGATATCTGTGAGGCACAAAACAGGCCCGTGTCATGGGTTTTGCTGGCAGTTGAAAAACACAGAAGAATGCCAGCTTTATTCTTAAACATATGTCAGTGAAGGATAAACAAGCCAGGGATGAGGATGTGTTTAAAGTTCATATACAGTCTGCTGTAACTATCCCTTTAGCTATTTAAGACAAAGAGCGGTGACAGATGACATTGTTCTTAATATTTTTCATGCAGTTTAGCTTAGAAATACACTGCTGTGTTTATTTAACACTGAAAAAATCCAAGAGATTAGAACACAGGAGTGCTGATTTGTCACCAGTTTTGTCATGCTGAAAAAAAAAAAAAAGTCTATTGTAGCACTGTCTCATGTGATTTGAACAGTGATCCCAGATCTGCACTCATTATTTTTCAGCAAATGGCCTCAGGCTCACAGCAGAGAGCCATGAAGGACACCAAGTCCCACAAACTGGAGAGGGAAAACAGTAATTTGTCTTTATGTGGAGAAATAACAGTTGCACTATACAGTGTGAATTCTGTAGCTGTGTGATGTTCTCTTGGCAAACTGTAATTATATTGCCTGCCTCTGAACCGTGACAGCACAGTAACCTATAATTAGGGAATTAAAATGTATTCCTCTGCACTTAATTCAATTAGACCAACTTATTCATTTGTGCCTTTCTTTCTTTGTCTCCCTCTTTTTACTCCCCTCTTTAGAACAATGGGACTTTGGGCTGGTGTCAGAATCATAAACAGTGTGCAAAGGTAGGTAACCAGTGGTGGGCTGTCAGGGCCAGCAGAGAAGGCCTCTTGCTGGCCCAAACACTTTATATTTTTATATGTTTTTTATATGTTTTTCATTAATACTATATGTATTAAATTGTTTCCAATAGTCTTTTCTCTTCATCTCATCTCATTTCCTCTTGATTATGCTGCCTCCAATACAGTCTGTTTATATTAGAGCTTTTATCCAATCAGATTTCAGCCCTACCTTTCCAAACCTGCCTTGAGGCAAAATGAATGGCAATGGAAACTGTTGCCTCGCGGATCCTTTAACCAATGAGATTTCGAGTTGGCGAGGCAGGCTAACGTCTACATTTCCATTTGATTGGATAGAGAGCGTAGTGGTCAGAGCTAGCAAACCGCACCTATTTCTACTAGCGTAAGCTAAAATATGCTAGTATAGATTTAATATCTGTTTTCTCGACCCACAATGGCTGGACGACGAGGAAGAGTTCAATGGCGCGGTTGTGGAGGTTATTTGTGCGTCTTAGTTCCAACAATAAGTTCTTTTCTATCGCTATGAAGGCTAACGCTGAAACTCGAATCTGCGCAGTCGTACTTCTCGGCTAAGTTCGCTTTAGGGCTGAAAATGTCCGCTCGACGGAAGCAGCTTTTTAAATTTGTCTACAGATAATCAGCAGTTTTCGGTGAGTAAAATACATTTTACCAACAGTATATTTTATTGTTTACGTTTTTGTCATTGTATTGAGTTAATATTGCTGCTTCTGCTGGAGATGATATGTGTGACTCAGCTGTGGCTGCAGTGTTTGGAGACCTATTGAATTGTATTAATGGGTTTTTATAGCATTAGCTTCAGTAATGGCATTTATTCTGGCTACATGACATCTCTGTCTGTGCAAAGTATATACATGTAAAGTATAAAGTATACTGAGTTTCTGTATATTGTTGATGGTTTCTATAGCCGTGACATCATAATGACGGTATTAAGAGGCGGGTTAATTCAGGTAGGACACCTGTGAAGGTGTGAAATGCATAGCCCACCACTGGTTTTTCTTAAACTTTTTTGAAGTGCAGCACCCCTTCCCTTCTTTCATCACAACTCACACACATGCTCAGGTCATTATTCTGTTGTTCAGCTGCTCTCTTAGTTGCTTATAGTTTTCAGATACAGCAAATGCCCAAAACGATTGTGTCTGTTGAAGTGACAGTGCCCTTTGCGGATGTTGTATTTATGACTCAAAAGAGGAATTAGAGTGACGGTGTAAAAGAGCCAGAAAGTTCACAGATGGAGGAGGTCGGGGTGGATAGATGGGTCAGCAAAACATCAGACTTAACCCAGGAGAGTGCTGTTTGTGTGTTTCCTACCAACAGTCAGTGTTGGTTTCAGTCAGTCTAGTTTTTGTCATTTTTGTTGACCCAGGTTCAGTTGTCTCTGACTGCATTGAGAGCTGATGCATAAGTGTTTCGTTTAGAAAAAAATCCTCTGACAGTCACTATTCCTGACTGCTGTGCACCCTACAACAGTTACATTGGGAAGGATGCTGTGTAACTATGACAACCAGCAACCATGAGTTGTCATCATCAGTCTTAGCTGCTCCATAACTGCATTTTTAACAGGATTATGAATGCTGTGATTTTGAGGATCATTATTACATTTAATCTGTTATGACATGTTTGAACTTACTGTATAGATGTATCCGTAGTTCATATAAATGTCACTGCATTTTATTATATTGATTAACAATAGGACATCAAAAATCAATGTGCCTGCAGTACAGTCTGCGATGTTTAGAAGTGTTTCACTTTGGTGACCAGTTGGGTGAGACTGTTGATGTTTTCCAGTGTAATAAATCACTCTCCCTCTGTGTGTGTGTGTGCACATTGTGTGTGTGTGGGTGTGCGTTTGTGTATCAGCCTGGATGCATGTTTGCAGGCATGTGTCCACCTTTTGCCCTTCGCTGCAATAAATCACCCCTCATCCAAAGCACTGGTAGTGTGCTTTGTATGTGTGTGCATGTGTAAACCTGTACTGATGCATGCTGGTGCACTGTGGTGGTTATTACCCATTTCTCAGGTCTACCATTCATCACCAAACTTGGCCCTTCATTTTCAGACATCCTATACATCACAGCATTTTTCCAGCTAACACACCAACACTCATGAAAGAGGCAGACAATAATAGATGGGCTACACGCTCGGCTGCTCCCCTTACAATATTCTGTTCATATCATAAAACTACCCTGGGTAACTTTCATGAAATTATTCTCCTGATAATTTTATTTCACAGCTGCTGTGCAACTACTAAGCCCTGGTGTTTTTAGATAGTTAACAGTCCCCATGAGGAGATTTGTCTTCTTGTTGAGCAATGGAGATATTAATACATCTTAGCAGCCTCTCACTTTGCTAACCATGTGATCCTAGTGATGGGTAATTGTGATGACAAGTTAGTGCATCAGACGTCTCTCCAGCTGCATTATTAAGAGCTTGTAAAGTGAGATATCCAGGCCCTTTAATGAACAATCACAGTGAGGGAATGTTTCATGGCAGCGGAATAGTTCATGAAACCAGGAGCTGCTTCATCTTATCGTGTTTAACACAGTAGTGTTTTTATCAGTACATGTTCTTTGATTGGCATGTCAGTGGAGGAGCATATTTTATATGATGATACTATGTTGCAGCTTACATCTTAAGCATCCTCTCACTTAATAGTGGATAAAGCTTTTACCTGATTACTGTGTCTGTGTGACTGTTTCTTGTTTTATTGTGTAAAAATACAAGCACACTGATGAAGATGACACAATATTTTTTCACTCTTTATTGATACATGGATGGATGACATAGAAATTGTACAGTTAGAGTCTCAGATTCAGCAGGTCACTGTACAGCAACGTGTGTGTTTATATATGTTCTCTGCAGGATCATGTGTTTTAATGGGTGACTGATTAAACATTTGGAGTAGGACACAAGCTCTCCCTTTCACTTTCTGATCAGGGAAAATCTCCACACTCATCAGCAGAGGCACATATGTTACCATGGTTATCAGATGACATTGCTCTCTCGATAGTTCATGATGAGCAGATGAATTGAGCAGTAGCACCAGAGAAAGATTTAGTCTCTTTTCTTGTCCACATTAACCACGATATACTGCTGAGATAAAAGTCATCCGGCTCTTTTTCTGATTCCCCTGTTAACTGGCTAAAAAAAATAGGTGGATTACTCCAACATACTCAAACTGATATTGTGATTTTTATCTGCACTTTTTATTGGCTTTGAGTTCAGATGCCCTCCAAATTACAGTCCTGTTTAATCACGGTTAATTGTGAAATGAGAGGCTGTTACAGTGTGACGTGAAATCAATGCATTCCTCTAAAGAATATCACTGCGGGCAATTTACTCCAGAGTAACGTGGTCGTCTGTGCACTTAAGTTTTCATCAATGTACGGCAGAGCTTTAAATGTAGATTATTAAAAGTAGAGCATTAACATCAGTCAGAGGTGTTCTGCGATGACAGCTGCTCTCTGAAGTATTGCCACTGACTGAGCTTTTTCATCTTGTCTGCAGCCTCTTAATCAAAGGCCAGTTTTGATTTGCGGAAGCTGTAGCTTCACTACGTCAGGGCTGTGGTTAGCTTTGTTCAGATGCATTGTTAGTTTTGAGTTTTAGGGGCTTGTCTGTCGACATTACAGCTGATCATTGTGGTTTGGATACTTGTGATTGATGATGATGCTTTAGAACCATAAACTGATTTGTTTTCAGTGTCAAGCATAGCTTGTATAAAGGGCCTGTTCACCCAAAGATTTGAATTTACATCAACTAACAAACCAGTGATGCTGAATCATAAACAACATCCACATTACACCAAAGATTACTTTAAATTATAGCAGCTACTAAAAATACCAAATACTTCATGCTGATTATTTGGGGAACGTGGGAAACACAGAGCATTTGTGGTTTGCATGTTTCACTTTTATGATACTTTTATGATAACCTTACAACATCAGTGAAGTGTTGGAACAAGCAGATGCGAAATATGTGTAATACTCTCATCATCAACACACATGATGGTTTGAGCCTCTACACAGTTCACAGGAAAATTGTGAGTGGGAGGAAAATTTTGATTTCATTTCAGAATCCTTTATTAGTCCCTTGCGGGAAATTGTTGCATTGCAGTGCTCCATTTCACAAGTACAGATAAATAATGGTATGATATAAATAAAATAGAATAGTCATTAATCCAATCTTCAAAATATGACACTATTCAAAATGGACATTATATACATTGTTAATATTTACAGACATTTGAATTAAATTGTGCAGATAAAATTATATACAGAATAGATAAGATTTAAGTTTATTGCACATTTCGAAGAAAAACAATATCAGAACAAAATACATATATGGCTAAGTATGTTCATTTCAGATGACTGGACAACATTAGCACCCAGTTTTCAAAATACACACCATGGATGCAGTAGTAGTGGCTACCTGAGCAATGTTATGGGTAAGAGGTGTGTGTTTAGATCAGTTAGCAAAAATATGTCACATTGTAGACGCTGAAAATGTTCTTGTTGTTCAATGTGGCTTCCAGGTGATAAAATGAAACAAAGTGTGTTGTTTCAGTTTTGGACATTGTCACTATCTGGATTTAGTTTTGGAAATAATCCTGACACCTTCACATTAAAAACTCACTAATGTGGTAATCCCAGTATTGATACACCCCCTGTCCAGCTCCTCAGCTCAGAGAGGCCTGATGAGAAGCTTGTTGAAGCTTGTTGCAGTGAGACAGCCCATCACTTTGGCTCGTGACCATTTGGCCCCTTGTCGTTCTCACAGGCCCTGGTGGTAATGAGTGCTTGTTAATCCTTCTGTCACTATCTCCTCCAGGCAGACAGCCATTTGCAAGTGCCAGTGTTGATTAGCAACACACTCCCACACAGTCCAGTTCGATTCAGCTCTTAAAAAAGAGCTTAAGATGGCACTACTGTAGCATCAGAACCATGGAGGGACATTGTGTGTATGCGGTGACACTGGTGTCTTAGCTCGCAACCTAGACAATTGGCATCGAGCATGGTGTAACGACCTTCTTTCAGTAGCACTTGGCAGTCATTAGTGGACTTCAATACTCCCTACAGCCTTGTTGTGATGTTTGACTGAGAGCCAGACATCCATTTTCTTTCTCCCCTCCTCCCCTCGAACTCATATTTTCAAACGTATGAAAGTACTTGTGAAATGATTTGCTCGCAGTTCGTTCCTTGGGAAAAGCCGGGGTCTTGTCTGTGGATGTTTAAAGGTCTGGAACACTTTCAAAGACAGTGCAAGTTGTTGAAACAGGAAGCCAGAGACAAACATGGGGCCTGTTTCCTCTCCGAGGGGTTTGTCTGGGCAGCGAATCAAACGACGTCAAACACTAAAAGAACAGCATTTTGCACTGGTCAGCAGAGAAGTTGTTCGCCCCATTATCTCTGGTTGGTCATGGAGGAGGGGAGCGCAACCACTGCCAAAACACACACACACACACACACACAGCTTCACACTGCAGCCAGATAAACACAAGCCATGTTCTGTGACCTAAAAGATCAGCTTGGATCCCAAACCAATTCCAATTTGGTACAAAATTCTTCAACCGAGACAAAAATATCTTTTGTCTTGCTGCAATTGGTGACTTAGGTGCTTTCTCAAATCTCTCTAAACCACATCACCAAGTTCGCCCCAGTCAGCTTTATTTGCGGTATAGTGGAATGGAATGCTTGATTTAAGCTTGAAATGGGGCGGAAAACTAACTGACGCTGAGGTACAATGGGAATGGCACGAGAGTGGGAACGTCAGTTTGGATTAGTATACAAGTCCTTCCTGTGGAGACCAGGGAGGGGAGATGGGAGATGGCAGGGCTGGCACAGGGCTATCAGACATGCTTCAAGACATTTTCTATTGCAGAGCAGGAAGATCTTCACTCCACGTGCACTATGTCCATGTGGAAGCAACTTTTTTTTCCCTCTCTCCACTCTTACCTAGCAGTGGTACACACCAGTTACTCCTGGAAAAGGCTCTGAGGCAGCATTTCAGCCCACATGGTAAAACACCAATAATAACAGAACTTATTATAGCCTATATGTGCAGGGTATCAAGCATGGCAAATTGATAACAACAAAATAACACATTGTTCCTCTTATAAATAATAAAATGGATTAATATGCAGTAAACACATCCCTATGCTACAGCTTTATTTTGTCTGGTGTTAGCAGTAGCTTGTGGTTAATGTTGCTCAACTTTAGATAGGTATTGCCATATAAGAACTATTACTAAATCAGCTCACTGACTTGATAACTCCCCTTATGCTACACTATGTATTTGCAGTTACCATTATCTTGTATTTGTTAATACATAGTGGCCAGTGTTATACAGTCTTGCTTAAAAAAGAATGGAATGTTACAACTTGCATTTTGTTTTTATAGCTCTAACCATCAGTTTTATTGCTTATGAGGGTATAATACTCACCAAACTAAATGCTGACATCATGGAACAGGGTAACATTGCAAACAGTCTGATACGTTAAGTCTGTGTTCACACAGGCAGTCAGACAGTCAGACAAGTTGCAAACCAACCAACTGGTTATTCAGGTCATCTATCAGGTATTTGGAGGTTAAACTAAAAGGGAAATATTGATAATAATCCCTCAGGAAACACAGCAAGTCATAGTTGAAGCAGAAAGCGTTTGCCTTAGTCTTCAAATGTTTGTTTCCAACATCTCTGGTTGACTTACTGCTCCTGTTTCTATCTGTGATTTATTTTGGCTTTATACTTTTAGCACAGATGCTGCATTCTGAGATCTCATTCATTGAGATCAGAACTGATGGCCAGAGCTATGAAAAAAAAGAGTTGTAACAGTTGAAATAAACCATAGTTTTCCTTTGAATTATGTTTGATCCCATTAACTATAGTACTGCTGATCATTTCTTTTAAAGCTCTTGGTTTTCCCTCATCTTTTGGGCAGTTATTTTGGATTCCATTTAACTTGCAGACATGAAACTTGGTGTTTGATAATCCTTAATAGCAAACATTGTTATTCTTGTGAAATCAGTCTTGCTGCTGTGTGGTGTGTGGTCACAGTACTACAACAGAATAACAATGTACCCATGACTATAAAAGCAGGGATGAGACACAGTGATATAAGTCTAAATTTTCCCATGTTTGTTGATTTTCTTGCTGTAATGAAATGAATGAAAACAACAGCCTGTAATGTGTGAGATACTATGACACTGGTTATGCTTTGGGACAATCCCTGTTATAATTCATTATATCAGATTTAGTTGAGAGTGACTGGATCATAATTTTAATTAAATGATAATCTCAGTGTGTATTAATGAAAATATTTCCTCCTCTCAGTCCCAATTAATTGTATTATATTAATTAATGTAAAATAATGGTGCAGGTTAACAGAGTTAATGAAGAGTCTTGTCATGAAGTTCTATGCACAGCCTTTTTCCTACAAATTTATTCATTGTTTCCTGACAACCATTATATCCCACACTAACACACACACACACACACACACGAGTACGCATCCTTTCACAATCTTCAACAGCTGTTAGAAATGAGCCTGTTCACCGTGTTCACTGGGAGAAAACATGCCCCAGGATGATGAGAAAACCAGTCCCTGCCAGATCCTTTATAAAGCTGCCACTCCCTTGGCCCTGGACAAAACAAGTTGTTTTAACCCTGTATGCTATAAAGTCTCAGAAGTTAAAGCATATTACAGTACATCATCCATTATCTGTTATCTGTACCACTTATCCAGAATTGGTTCGCAATGGCAGCAGGTTAAAGAAGTTTTTCCAGATGTCCCTCTCAGTGTTTTGCAGTTCTTCCAGGAGGATCCTGAGTGGTTCCCCAGCCAGATGTAATATACAGTCTCCTACCATTTGGATTTGACCAGAAAACCTCAGATGGAAGACACCAGAGGAAGCATCCTGATCACATGCCCAAACCACCTCAATTGACTCCTTTTGACATAAAGGAGCACCATCTCTGCTCCAAACTCCCTATGGATGTCTGAGTGCTTTCATTATCATATCTATAAGGGTGACCCCAGCCACCTTATGCAGGAATTTGAACTCATGACCATAGATAAGTGTTGGACTGACTAGTAAATTGAAAATTTCATCTACCGGTTCAGCTCCCTATGCACCACAATGATCCAGGACAATGCCTGTATTACTGCTGGTGCTGCACCAAAGCACCTGTCAATCTCATGCTCCATTTTACCATTACTTTTAAACAAGACTCTGAGATACGGAGGCAGCAACTAACTCCCAACCCGAAGGGAGCAACCCAGCCCTGCAGAGAACATTGGCATCAGACTTGGAGGTGCTGACTCTCAGCTGCAAACCACCCCACTGCATACTGAAGGTGTGACCGTCTGATGAAGCCAACAGAACCACATCGCCTGCATAAAGTAGCAGGTCGATTCTGAGATTCCCAAACTGGACACACTTCACCCCACAGCTGTGCCCCCTGTCCATGATAATCACAAACAGGATTGGCGATCGGGGATGACCCCAGTGGAGGCCAATACTGAGAATACGAACCCAACTCTCCACACACCCCTATTCCTGCAGTGGGACATGGACATAAGCATACTCCAAGTCCATAAAACATATGTAGACTGGATGAGCAAATTCCCATGAACTTGATTCAAACTTTTGAGAAATGCTATCTGCAGGCATCAGTAAACACAAGTTTGTTGAGTTTACAGTACTTCTCTAACTTTCAAGCAACTTGCTATGTCCTTGTGATGCTTCTGTACATTGCTCTCCTCCCCACTGTTTCTCACTACAGCATGAAATTACAATCAGTGTACACCGGCTCCCCTGGGCTACCTCTGCTTACGGTATAGAGGGTGATGCTGTTAATTGGTGACATGCTCCAGAAACAGCCTGAAAATACATTCATTAGCTTTCCCTTACTTTTTCGTGTGTGCTGACATACACTGTAACACCAGCAACCCCAGATTACATTTACACTTCTTATTTGAGCCTATGAGACTATTGGTTGAGCCACTGCATTCATCCATACTTTTAAATACTCCTACTAATACATTATTACAGCCAGGAATATATTTTTGCTTGTTCAGGAAATGTTACATTCACCCAGGATGGATTCTTGTACATTAACAAGCACAGGAGTTTGACTCTGGAGTCCAGAGTTCATGTCCAGAGTTGTACTGTAGCTCCATTTGAGGACACCAAAGTTATATGAGGATTGACCTGAACATACCTTCAAGCCACATACACACCACCTTTAATCAGTTCATTTGAATCTATTGAAATATTGAAGGACTACTAGCTACAACAATGTCCAATGTTGTGGTGGTGACTGATCACTTCAAGTGTCTACCTGTGTCTTGATGTATTTCAGTGTATTTTTGCTGTTGATTGAAGTGGTTCCATGCATCCTCATTGAAAACAGTTACACATTTGTATGGACTGTTGGTAATACAACTTGTTCTTTTGAAATCTTGAAAGCAAACTTTCATCTGACAGCGAGATGACAGATCATAATCTGGCAGATAAAGCTTATCTTTGGTCAGACCTGCTTTGATAAAAGTCTGGTCAGTGCTTTGGGCTTTAATAATAAAACTCACAGTCTGAATGATTCATATTAGCATGCCGGAGGAGTTATTGTTACCTGGGATAGAGATGTTAAGTGGATGAAATTCTCGGACACTCTTTTAAGTCAGTTCAGCATTCAGTGGTAAGAGAAGCTGAAATATTTTTCTCCTAATCAGTCCCAAGAGATAGATTCACCTCCAAATCTTCTTATTTATATCTGACTCTAACTCTTACTCACATTGGTTGCTTTCACATCTACAGTGCCTGGAGCCCTGCAAAGATTCCTGGGAGATGAAGAGGAAAAACAACTGCAGAGAGCTGTGTGAGGTACAATACAATGTACAGTCACACTGTATGCTTTCAGTGCACTAGGAGAAGGCGTTTTTATGTGCTCAAACCAGCCTGCGGTCATTGTGTAGAGCTACTGAGGGTCCAATGCAAACACGTCAACATTAATGAATCACAGTAGGTTTGGTTAGATGCTCTGCATCAACAACTACACTTCAGCTACACGTTGTTAATAGTTTAGAATTATGGATCATGATTTTTCGCAAGGAAAAACATACAATAATGAATGAAGAAAAGACTATGGATTGGTAGATTATGATAAATTTGACACTTTTTAAATTATCAGAAATATTTTCGGTATATTATTATTTGATAATGTTGACATATCCCAAACTGTCAGCTTGTGATCAGCTAGTTTTTTTTTTTTTTCCAGTTTTTTTGTGATGTGTTTCATTACATCTTCAGGATATTTTTGTGGGGAATATTATTAACATTTGTACCCAGCCTTGGTCTTGCCAAAAATTATACATTTATGAGCCGAGTGGAAAATAACAAACAAAAACCACATGCTCACTTACCTTCCAGGCTTCTGTAGAAAGTGTTTTGTATTTGTAGTAAAACACTAGACAGAGGATAATGTTTCATTTTGCTTTACTGCGTGCACACATTTCACAAATTCACACACTGCAATACCTCAAAACAGTTACACAGCGACCTGAAATAGAACTAGCTATCAGAACATAATAGAATCTTTCTCATTAAGTAAATTAATGCATAGTCATTAACATTACAGTTTCAGGCCCAACAGTTCCAGTAAATTTAAGTCACAAGCAAGTTACCTAGCCTGCGTTGCTAACCTGTCTCCCTCCACCCCATCCAGCGGGTGTTTCCCAAGAAGCACTGGGAGTGTGTGACCAGCTGTGAGTTCCTCCAGTCAGTGTTGGCGATGAAGCAGGGCAGCTGTCCACCTCCAGAGAGAGCCAGCGGCTTTGCGGCTGCCTGCGTAGAGAGCTGTGATCACGACCGGGAATGCCCGGCTCAGAAGAAATGCTGCTCCAACGGCTGCGGTCACACTTGCCAAACTCCTAAGGACCTCTACAAGGGTAAGTAGAGTGAATGTCATAGATCCAGTGAGGGAAAAAAGTTAAATGAATGATTGTATTTTAGTTGCACAATAGTGAGTACCCAGCAACAAGATTTCAAGACAGAAGTGATGCTACTTGAGCCTTGAGTTCTGTAGCTGCAGCATCCAGTCACTTCCAGTGGAGGTTTTCAGGCACAGGATGGGACAGAACGTTAGTCCCCTGCCACTTGGCCCACACAGTGTTTGAGTGAGTTTGTAACACTGTTGGTTGTGATGCTCTAATTTTTATATATGAGGGACTTCAGAGGAGGATCTGCCTTTTCCTGGAGGCAGCAGGCCTACGTACGGCATGTATCGAGCTCATAGCACTAGATGTGACTGCATGAGGCAAAAGGGAACACTGCACATTAACATTAACTCTCAAGAAGAAGCAGTATTTGGACTTTTGCTTTTTGACAAACAAGGGTCTCAACTGGAGGACAGCAGCTTTAATTAGAAATGAACTATTAATTGTGAGTAACAGTTTTACTGACTGTCGTATAGTAAGACACTGAACATTCATTATCATTACTCCCTCACTGATCCTGCACGTTAGGTGTTTTAATAAAGGAGAAAATGAGCACCATAATTGCACCTCACCAACTAATCAGTCAAATCAGTGTTATTGTAAAGCTGTGTTTATTGTCAGAAAAGTGCTGTTCTATTATTATTATTTTTTTATTATTATTGTTATCATTACAATTAAGCATTACACACTGTGACATACTTTAACTGTCATAAACTTCTTTTCTACCTAAATAAGATGTCATCTCAGCCTCCCCTGGGCCTCTCCTCAGATAAATGAGGTAATTCCAGGTGGAAAATCTCTTGCTAACAAACAGTGAGTCTGAGTCAGGTGGAGCTTGCCCTACTTAGGCCCCCATTGTCAGAGGAGGGATCAAAGAGAGCAGAGGCAAAACAGATCCTGTGAGCTTGCAGCAGTATGTGCGGGCCTCACTGATGGTAACACATATGACGAGAGAGGAAAGACGTGGGGAAACTTATTTTTCCTTTTCACACCAGAGCGCGTAAATCTGTAAATCTCTGCAACCCCAGGGGACACTGACTAAGCTGACTGAGAGCATCATGTCCTCTCTGTTGGCATGTACAGTAGTTAAAATTTGCAGGATGACCAGAGATGGTGGTATATGGAAGGGGTATAGGAAATCACCAGGCTGGTGTAGACCTTTTTATAAAACACCAAATGTATCCTGGTTTCCATAGACCTTCTCTGAACGATCTAACTGAACTCAGAGCACCTGTCATGTAATGGTTTGTTGTTTGATAACAGGATAACATTCATCTTCACAGGTGCTCCTCTGAAGCCGAGGAAAGAGCTGGGCTTTGAAGAACTCTCCTCCGGTCAGCTGGAGGTGCGCTGGTCTTCCCGCTTTAACATCTCAGCTGAGCCTGTGGTCTACATCCTGCAGAGGAGGTGGAACTTTGGCATCCAGCCCAGTGAAGACACTGCCACCCCTTGGCAGGTGGTTGCACAGGTTAGTTCACTTCACCCTATGTATATTATTGTATCTAACTATTATTAAACAAATATGAGAACACAATTTTTATGTAATATCAGCCTTTCTATGTTGTACATTTTTGACTGAAACAATTAAGATTTTTTTTCATGGCAAAATATATAGCTTTATATTTTTAAATTCTATTTAAAATAATATTTTTATCCTTTCTACATTTTTTTTAATCTTATTGTGAACTTATTTATAATCATACTATTCTACTAGGCTATTAATGCTTTAAAAAGCATAATAGGTCACTGGTAGCGAGTGGATATACATACTGGTGATACTAGGACTAATTAGATTAGATTAGATTAACTTTATTACCCACCTAATGGAAATTTGTCTTGCTTGCTTCTCATCCAACACAATAAAAACAAAGCTACTTACGCCATACATACACCCACACCCCCAAGAAATGTCCAGCATACACACACACACATACAAACAATCAATAGTGCAACAAGTACATGGCAGCAATATCCAAAAGCATGTATATTACCAAACAGCACAGCCACAAAGCATTTGGATGTGCCCTGTTTTTTTTTCAGAGTGTCTTGTCTCATATTTACTTTAATCCAACATCACCTGAACCTTCACAGACCACAGAGCAGGGGGTGAGGCTGTCTGACATCCGGCCTGGACGCTGGTACCAGTTCAGAGTGGCAGCCGTCAACAGCCACGGAACCAGAGGTTTCACCACGCCCAGCAGGCACTTCCAGTCCAGCAGAGGTCAGACAGTAGCCATCTTTATTCAGCACCTTTCAAAACAACTCTTCCAAAGTGCTTCACATAGAGGGAGAAAGAAAAGAGAACAAGAAAACCATCAAAATCAAAGACAGAGAATAAAGTAACATAGATTCTGTTAAATTCAAAAGCAACACATAAAATAACACACAAAGCAGTTAAAATGGTAGAAATAAAGGATAAAATGAACACATAAAAGTTACAGATAAAATAATTGGTGTAAAAGCCATTCGGTAAAAGTAAGATTTAAAGGCAGACAGTGAGGTTTCTAGTCGAGGTTCCTCAGGTAAGCTGTTCTAGAGGGTTGGGGCCCTAAACAATCAAATGGGGCCTAATATGGAGCTCTGAGCTTTCCTAAAACCAGTCTGAAATTTGTCCAATGTGCTGAACTTTTCCACTTTTTGTTGAGGGATAACTAGATAGATTTTCAAGAATTCTGGATAGAAATAAGAGATTATTAGGAACAAATGGATCTGACAATATCTTTAAAGCAAGATGGTACATTATCATTGACCAACAAACTATTAATTATTGATAAGATATGGGAAAAAAGTATCTACGAGTGTTGGGTTTTCTTGAATTACTGTGATACAGTATTAATCTCAGCATCACTATGTAATAATACACTGTGACAAATTTAACAACATCCCCTCCTCCCACAGACCCCTCCAGTCCTCCAGCTCCCACTGAGCTAAGAGTGGCCAATATGAGCTTTGGCCCTGGTAGGGCAGTGTCAGCCAGGCTCCAGTGGAGCATGCCAGCTGACCTGGATGTTCCCGTCCACCACTACAAGGTCAGCTGGAGCTGGACTGCAGTTGGACAGTCCTCTGCTTTATCCCTGACCAAGAGGAGGAAGACAGTCCGAGGGGTGAGGATTGACAGATACTGCAGTGCTCTGAAAATGCCCTGATGTTACCTGGCACTGTTTTTTAACTTCCAGCAGCAGCAGGGATTGTAAAATATAGAAAAAGGCATAAATGTGACAAAAATACCAAACAAGATAAAAACAAGACAATATTATAAAAATATAAATAAAAAGAAGAATATACACAGGACTATATACATAGAAACAGATTGAACTGTATAGGGATATAGCTTGAAATAATGTTGCACAGAATGACTGATAAGCAGCTATTTTTCTCAAAGCAACAATGAAGCATTTTTTAATATGCTGGAACTCAGTTTTTCTAACTTGACATGAAGAATTGTAATATAGTACTTAGTGCTCTTACTAAAATGAAAAGAAAGTGAAATGTGACACTTGAAAAATTTGATTTTTCTTGTAATCAATGTAAACTCCTACAGTAGATTGTGAAGTTGCAAAAGGAAGGAAATTTATGTACAGGAAGTGAAATGTTCCTTTCTGCGATTGTGTGTCACCTGTGCGCGAATGTATATGTGTGTGTGTGTACAGAGCCAGATAGAGCTGGATAGCATGCGGTCTAACAGGAGCTACAGTGTGGAGGTCCAGGCTGTGTGCTACTGGGGGCAAACTCAACTCAAAGGACCTCGAGCCGTCCTCCACTTCTCCACACAGCGCAGTATGTATTTCTACATAATCAAAAAGGAGATGTTGGCATTTTAATTTTCAGCTTGAAAACCTTGTTATAATGTGCAAGAAATGAAAATGTCTTCCTGTCTGCTGCAAAGCTGAGAGCTTCTTTCACAAAGTTTCTTCAAAACAGCAGCACGTTGGAGTTAGCACTACTGAACTAAATGTTTCCTCTTGGTTTTGAAATGTATTTGTATGATTTTTGAATTTTACTTTTTCATGGTGATATTTTAAAAAAAAAACACCTTCGGGGATTTAAATATCTAAAAGACTTTTTCCAGCTGCAACATTAAATGTTTGATCCTCTGTATTTCAGAGCTTCACTTCACCCAGACACACTCTTAGCATTCCACACTCACTAACATATCAGTGTGATGGAGCAGAAAAATCTTTTAACTTTAATTTAGAATGTCACAGCGTTCCTTTCAAAATGACAGGCTGACATTATGAAAAAAGAGTAAATGTTCTTAACAATTAGGGAAATGAATGTTCAAGTGAATGCATCATTTTAAAATGGTGGAAGTGATTCGGTGGTGCCCTCTTCTCTCCTTGCTGAGTAGAAACTTGGAGAAAGAAAAAACTGTTACACAGGAGTGCTGAAGATTAAAATGTTTTTCTACATGATCTTTTGTCAGTCTGTTAAAAAAGAAATGATGCGTGTTTTCCAACATTTTGGTCCGGAGAAAGAGATCTGTACCACCTGTATGGACTTCCCGCACCCAGAGACCTTTTGTACCTTCGATTATAGTATTGTTAAACAGATCTTGAAGACATGAGCCTGTGGTTTTGTTCTAAATCCCATATTGCAGGTTACATTTTTGTGGAACATTTTGTCGGGGGTCTGTTGATGTAATGCTATTGCTGTGGTGTCTGTGTTATTTGTTTTTGTCTGACATGTTGCCACAGACACAAAGAACATTTCCGAAAGGATAGAAAACTAAACTAACTAACTACCACTGTAAGATTCAAGATCAAGACTGGATTGGATGCTCTGTTTTAGTGGTGGTGCAAGGAGCGGTGCAAGTGATGCCCTGACCACTTGGTAATTTCCCAAACTTGTAATTGTCTTTCCCCATCTGTGGAGTATTTTGGTGCCAAGTGCAAAGGGCATGGCGCACAGGTGGGGATTTGTGGTGGTGCAGTGTGGTCACATCAGGCCTTCCAAATCACTAGCTCTACACCTACATGAACCAAAGTAGCTGGTGCGCCTAGAGATGACCACAGAGTATGTGCACCTAGTATTTGTTGTTGAAATAGGGCCAAAGGAATGGTCATGTTTTTAAAGTTCAATTTATTTGTATGCCATCCTTAAATCAATTAACATGAGGAAAAAAAATGTTTATAATGAGGTCTATGAGCTCCAGTTTCTGTCCTGTATTTTTACTAAATGATTACTCATGAATTTTATGTATATTTTGTCTATTTTGAAGGTTCTGCCCAAAGCAAGCTTACAGGTGACATTCTGGATGTGGGGACACCGTTCTACCAGGACGGACAGCTCCGGGTTCATGTTTACTGGCAGAGGAGCACTGGTATGTACAGTATGAAGAAAATGACTTACTGCAGTTCTTCTATAATTCAGTATTGATTCAAACATGCCAAAAACACACACACAGAGTGTAGCACTGAGATAATGTTAAGCATGCACACACTCCAGTGATCTAGTTCATTTTTTAAGAAGGCCACATTTTGGTGCTTTATGGTAAATGGATGGACTTGGACTTATGTAGCACTTTTCTAGTCATATCAACCACTCAAAGCGCTTTACACTACGCGTCACATTCACACACACATGCACACAGCACTTGTTCTAACACATCCACACCCATTCACACACCGATGATACATCGGGGGGCAACGTGGGGTTCAGTGTCTTGCCCAAGGATACTTCAGCACAGACTGGAGAAGCAGGGGACCACTGACCTTCCGATCCGCTCTACCCCCTGAGCCACAGCCACCCCAACAACACTCTGTGTCATGATTCATTTCAGAAATGATTCAAAGCTAATTAATAAGTCATTAAATACAGTTTCTAAGTTGTAAAGAAGGAAGGAACTACCTCACTCCACAAATCACTTCACACTCCAAATAATAGACTTTACAATCCAAACCGGTGCAAAAAAATCTGACATGCTGCTCTTGTACATATATTGCACATATTGTGTGTACATATATTTATCTTGTTTGTTTATATTTTATTTTATTTTTTATGTCTATGTTATGTTTTCTTATTGTTTAATATTGTGTTATATCGTAATGTTTGTATCTTTTTTAAAGAATTCTTCAGCGACAATAATTCCAATGTGCTAGTACTTGCATGTACCTGTGCAAATGGCAAATAAAGTCTCTAATCTAATCTCTAATCTCTAATCTATAAAGTCACAGTTAAAGGGAAGTTAGAGTGATGAGGGTGGGATTTAATTACAAGTGGGATATCAGGATCTCTTTAAAGTGGGCGGAGCTTAGTGAATACAGTGACCTGAGGAGCTGCTAAGGACCAAACCTCTCTCACCTGTGATGTTAGACAAGCGGCAGCAGGGTAATGATTTCAAACTGGTTCACCTGCTGAAATCCAAACCACTCCTGCTATAACACTGCTCCTCTAGCTATCCATTGGCTAATGATCAATATGGTTTTAAATGATGACCAGGGCTAACTAATCACAGTCAGATTTTGAGAGTTTGAATTTGATTAGCTTAATTTAGTTTAAATAAAGAGAAAAGAGGAGAATTTAGATTAAGAAAAAAAGACTTTTTGTACAACGAGATGAATGATTAACACAGGAACACATGATTACAACTTGGAAACTGCATTTAATGACTTAATAATTAGCTCTGAATTGAGAATCATTTCTGAGATGAATCATGACACCGAGTGTTGAAAGTGAAGGGAGTAGTGTGCTTGTGCTCCCACTTCTGATGAACATACTGTACATGAGCTGATGTGAGTGTGTGCCATCAAGATAAATGAGGCAGTCTGTCTTCCTCTGACACACACTGTGAAGAATCCACCTGTCACTTCTACAAACAGTACAGAGCTTTTAGAAGACTGATCATCTGTAATTATGCCGCAGCACAAAGGCACTTTGTTTAAGGATGACACAGTGAGATGTACAGTATCTGTAAACCACCCACATGTATGAACATGAACTGAGCTGCGTAGACAGAGTCTGTCAGTCTGTTGCTCTTAGCTTGTCTGTTCACAACACACAGCAGAGATCAGCTCAGCTGTAGACGTGTTTACTTCACCTCTTTGTGTTTTCTCTGAGCTTAAAACTCCACAGGAATGATCAGAGCTGTGTTAAATCTAAATCTATTTAAATCATATGTTATGAGTTTTTCTCTCCTGACTCCTCCTTTAAGTACATCTATCCATTGTTGTTTGTGTAGATCCTTCAGTTGAGTTCTACAGAATCCAATGGGGACCAGAGTACTGTGCACACAACCAGACCAGACCCATGGACAAGATCAGCACACAGGTAACCTAAAAATTCCCCACAACAACACTGCCAATGTTACATAAATGATAAGCATGTGATGTCAGTGGCATCACAATGTCACCCTTCAATCAGGTACGGTCATTTTGTGTCTTTGTCCGATCTAGGAGAGCTTTGTCAGCCTGCAGGGCTTGCTCTTTGCCTGTAGGTATAAAGTCCTACTGCAGCCAGTCAGCAAGAAGACTCATCCTCTGGCAGAAAGCACCAGCTTCTTCACTCCCTCCTGCGCCACCATACGGGCCAAGAGTCCCAAATCCATCCCCTGTCCTGGAGAAACCTGTGAGACCCCTTTTTACCTTTGTGATTTATGATTTTACCTTGGGAGCCAAAGTGATGGATTATTTTTCTTTATGGATATAAGCACACCCTTTGCATTCTAGATGGCTACTGTTGTGAATATGAAGCAAACTGGCACATTTTGTATACAGCTCTTAAGGGCTAATTAAGGCTTTAAGACTTTTAGTCACAGTAATGTAATTCCTGTAATGTAAATGAAATTCCAAACAAACTACAGAAATGTCAGTAATTTAAGGACAAAATGGCTGCCGTCAGTCATACAATTAATAAAAATTATTAACACAGTTATTAATGCAGTTGCTTCAGCTAAAGCACTTCCTGTACACATTCTGTTTACAACCCATTACATTTATGTCATCGTCTGAACATGTGTATTTTCCAAAATGTCGACCATTTTAAAAAAAAATCACTTTCAGAAAGAAATTTGGGCAGAAAGAACCGAGGAATTTGAGACTTCACATTTCTAACAGAGAAGAAAAGTTTGAAATGGAATAGAATTTAGAGGAAATAACTGCTTGATCAATCAGCATGTTCTAGTTTTTGTCTTTTTCATGCTCCTTTTGGGGACTCGTTGGCAGTTCGCTCACGCCTCAGGCCTACAAGCTTCATCATGGAGATCATGATCATGTCGCAAGAGCTCCCTCGCCATCCCAGCACCTGTCTTCATTTAACCCCCTGGCTGTGCTTTTTTTTTTTTTTTTTTTTTTTTTTTCAGCAGCATCCTCTCAGAAGGTCCTGGTGAAGGCAGCCAACCTGACGGCGTCCTTCGAGATCCGGGGAGGCAACGTGACGGCCGTCTTCAGCTGGGATTTGTCCAAGGTCCCGCCTCACCAGCAGCTGAACTGGGTACCAGGTGACCTGGGCGGAGGTCATCCCCACTAACCGCCACAACAACAACAAGCTGCCTCACAGCCTCATCTCTCAGTCCCAGATCCTGCCCCCGGTAGGTACAGGTTGAGGACGCATTAACCCTTTAAGCTCCAAACAACAACGCAGCAAACAAGCAGCGAAACTGAAAGAAACAGACCATATCTCCAGATAGAGTGCCAAATCTTGTCACCACTTTCCACAACTACATTGCGGACACGTGCTGCTTCAATCCTAACACCATTTCAGGGCGTGTGTCTATACAAAGTGTATGAGGAAATCCAGTTTGAAAGACGCCCTCCTGACTGAGGCGCTCGTAGTCAGCGATGCAGAGCGACTTACAGAGAAATCATGCAAAATGTTGAGACGTCTGTTGAGTGTTAGAAGAGTACATTTATCATAAACCTTGGGTCATATTCAACATTTTTCTCATTTACAGTAAGCCTTTATCTCCAAACACTTCCATGTTGCAGCCTTTTGAATTCTTGAAATCAGAATTGAATGTTTTCTCAAAATAACTGCAGCACCTAAAGGTTTAACGGTAACAATTAATTTTCAGGGAATATTTCCCAATAATTCATTAATTTATTTTGGTGAAAATAATCAATGGTACATGTGCAGTTAATTCCGAACAAATGCTGTTGTAACCAAGAGAGTCTCTCAGTGACAGCTGCTCGTCTGAAGATGAAAAAAATGGGACATTTGTCTAATGCAGGCATACAGTATGTGAAGGATAATCTAATTCCTATATTACCTTTAATAAGTACAGAGAGACATAGTCAGTAATCACAGAAGTTCTTGGGAATTTATCAGCTTTCTGAGTTTAGATTCAACAAAAGAAAAAAGAGACATTAGAGATGTTTTTGTAAAGTTCCAACATGTTAACATTTGACAATAAAAAAAAAAAATGTATTCATACTGCTGACTTTATAAAGACAGATTAAAAACATTATTTTACCTGTTGTTATTGTTTTATGTACAGAAACTATAACTGAACAGTTGATGTTATTAAATGTTGTTAAATTAATAAAAATCCAAATAGTTATGTTCGTACATTATTTTAAAAACATTTTCCATCCACTGTTAGCAGCAGGTGCTATATGCAAGATCATTTACACCTGAATATTTGAAATAAGCTACTGCTACAGACCAGGACATAATCTGGTATTAGAAAGAAGATACATGATGCCAAAATTACACATGAAAATAATTAAAAGCAAAAAGAAAAATAATGAAACAGATACAACAAAACTGAAACTGAAAAATCTGCATTTTAATTTTCCTTAACTTTCCCATTCAGTGCAAGGCTTTTCACCTTCTTTTTTTCATTCCAAACATAACAAAATGCAATTTTGGTATCTTTTTCAATTTCTTTCTGTTGTAACATTTATCCAAGACTAGCAGCAGGGTAAAATAAGCCATTTTCTCTTGTTATTGTCTTTCCAGGTGAAGTTGTTAAAATATTTTTAATGCAGATTCAGATTTGTATTTTCCCTGCAGACAAATCTCAGGGTCCACTGGGCTGATAAACACTGAGAGAAGCTGTTTAGTCTGCAGCTTCCTTACAATTTCACACACCTTGATTTTAAACTCGGACTGTCTTTTGCTTCCTCTCCTCGCTGCGTTTGTCTTTTCTCCTCTCTGTCAGGGCGGTAATGTTCTGGTGGTGTCGGGCCTGCACCCTGCCAGTCTGTACAGGCTGGAGGTCCAGGCCATCACAGCGGAGGGGGAGGGTCCCGCAACCAGCCGAACCTTCCAGACTCCAGGATACCAAAGCACCCTGAAGCACCGTAAGAATTGAGAAAAATGGAAGCTAAAACACTGAAAAAAAACAACAACAAAAAACAGAGCAGAGTCGCTCTGTCTTACCATCAACATTTCTTCAACTGGCTTTTGATTTTAGGAGATAAACTAATAACTAACCACGTGTCTTTTTCTCCAGGATCCAGGCTGAGGAAGCATCACCATAAACAGCCAATCATAGAGAAGCACTGAGCCCAGACAGCCAATCAGCCCGCATGAACCAAGTCTCCCGACCTCAGGATGATCAGAAGTCCACAGAGCGGCGATCAGGAATGACAAGTGCAGCGTCACCAGATTCAGGGTAGAGATTGATTCCCTATAACAACTACACACCCCCCTCCTCTGTGACTGACAGTGGACTGGGCTGCTACCAATACTGTGGCATACTGATATCAATGAAACCATCACTGACAGTCAGTAAAACCAACCATACTACAGACTTAGAATAAAAGTAGAATGATAAAAGTATAGCAGCAGTTATGAAACGTTGAGTCTGCCGATCATCAGCCATGGTCTCATTGATTATCAGCACAGAGGTATTACAGTGACTACATGTTGATATAATCAATACACTTGATCCACAGCAGTAAGGTTTCAGTTATCAGAGAGAGGTTATATTTCCCTTTGACTCCCACCTGAGAGATAAACCTCAGCACTTGTTTGTGATGTAGGTGACACTATGTACATCATAATAGCATGTATATACACTAGCTAAACCATTTCTATTCACTTCACTGTTAAAGAATATTACCAATACATCACCTAATGTTCGGTTCCAAAAAGAATGGGTTATTTAGGGTTGTTATCAGTCCTCCTGATTAGTCCAATCCATAAAGATACAGCTGTGTGTATTAAAGAGAACAGAAACATACATATATATGATATATGATACCCTAGCCCTAAGTCCCGGCTGTCCCTTTGATGGAATTGCATGCCAACGCCAAAGTGTTTATAGTGTAGTCAGTGTCATTGAGTGGTACCTTCCAAATCATTTCCTGCAGCTGAATCACTGATGAGACTTTGTTTGTAAATGACAGGTAGCTCCCCTGTACTGTAAATGCTGTATATACCATTTGTCCGTATTTATTAGTTGTGGTATTTGTGTCTGGACTGTAAACATGATATATCTGTACTGTATGTGTGCTCCGCCTTTTTTAAACCTCTAGAGATCCTGTACAAAGATGTTTTTTAACTGAAGATAAATTCCATGTTAATATGTGTACAGCCTATCCTGCACATGTGCCGTTCTGAATTTCCTCATTATTTGATCCTTTCTAAAGCTCCCCCATCAGCAATTTTTTTTTCAGTATCCAGTAGTGACCTTTGTCCACTGAGAGAATTTATAATGATGGTGTAACTGAGCCTGTATTCCTGTGGGAATACAAGTCTTAAGAAAACAAAGTTCTGTACTCTAATTCTTCCTCCATTATTCTTGAGTTGGTGTGCAAACAAAAGGTTTGAAGCAACCCCCTGGGGATACCATATGTAGAAATGAGACGCATTCATCTCATACACATAAAGAATACAGATCCACGTAGCTGCTGCTGCTGCTCTCAGTTCCACATCACCCTAATACTCTGCATATGTTAATGAAGCTCAGATGAAGCGTATCTCTGTGATGGAGTATGGTCTGGGGTGGGCGGTGGAGGTTCGGCTGGAGGAGGCACACTGTGCAGGTAGTCCATTTGGATAAGAAATGGCTCCGCCTGGAGCAGAAAAAACATGTTTACCAAGGATTTATAACCATTTCAAGTTCTTTTTTTTGGGGGGGGGGCAGCCTGAATATCTTTACTGCAGTGGACGGAGGCACTGAGAGGAGGACAGCAAAATAGAACAGAACACAGTAGAGGTCGTTTATTAAAGCACAGTCACTCCGAGGACAGAGAATCCAATCATGTAAAAGACGGACTCAGATTCTAACTTTTATCATCAGCTCAGGGTTGCTCCCACCTCGGACAGTCAGAGGACAATCTGTTGTGGATCGAACTGAAACTGTAAAAGTGACTGTTTTGGCTGATTGACAGATGACTTGGTCCCTGGTCTGACTTTTTTTCATCACGTTATTGTAGACTGTCAGGAGGAGCTGTAAGGAAAAAGAAGAATATGATTTGAAAAAACTCACTAACCAGGCAACATTAAGGAGAAACAGGAGTCGCATACATGTCTGTAGCAACCAATAACGTCATACCTGCCAATAACAAATAATAAAATTAAAAAAATGTTATTACATTATTAGGTTTAATTACATTTAAAAAGGCTAAAAGTGTTGCGTTATTGGCAGGTATTACATTATTGGTTGCTATACATGTCTAATCGTCAAAAACAGGCTGACATGCTAACATGTCAGTGGTCATAAATTTTGGGACTGTGTATTACACACACCCTTGTGGATAAAGATGAAGCAGGCGGAGGTTTCAGTCTGGTTTAACAGGGAGCCTTTCTGGACAGAGATGTTGCAAATCTTCTGAAACCGGAAGAACTGAGAATGAAGTTTAGTTTGCTTGTAAACAGAGTCATTGTAGCTCTCAGGGTGGCAGAGAAGTTGGCAACCTGATGCTAACTTTGTGTGCAACAGTTAACTGTAGCACTGCTTTTTGTTATGCTATAGAATAATGAATGAAGGTGGGAACCAGTATATGAAGATGATAGATTTAGTTACCATTTAATAATGACCGTGATCCAGTGTGTTCTGTTTCTTCACACTGACATATTGGTCCTATTATGCACCAGTTGATTGTGATTGTGTGGGAAAAAGAAAACACTGATACAGAGACAGGATTGTTGTCCTGTGCATAACACACAAAGACAGAGGAACTATTTTAATGGAACCATTTGATCCTGTTTTAGCAGTAAATCTCAAAAGGGAGCAGTTTGAATCTGGACTGGGAAAGAATAGAGACCTTTACCTTAGACTGCCTTTCATTAAGAAAAGAAGAAAAGAAAGAAAGAATACATAAAGCTGCTCCTCTGACCTCCCACTGCTGCCAATAATTATCATGCAGTTCCTCACATGAACAATCTACAGATAAACCTTTTATGTGGCGGAGCTTGTGAATGCTGGGTGGAAGCTATGCTTTGTGTGTGTGTGTTTTTCAGTCAGTCAGTAAGTCATTTCTAAATACATATATTTGAATTTATAGGCAGACATCACAACATACTCATAAATAAATACTGTGGCCTCTTCAAAACCGTCCATAAAGAGTAACAGCAGTTTACTGACTTCAGATATGAATTCATGAACAATACTGGTTCTGTGATAGTTGTGGGTGTGTCACATTGTTTGCGGTAACATTCCGGGTCACTTCTGTCGAAAAATGTGCGTTTCATTTTCTGCATCCTTAAATGATTGTGCACCAGAGAGGGTGCAGATCTCACTGGGTGTTTTCAAATATTGCACAATTCATGCACGGCGTGAGCTCAGAGTGTTCAGACACTCTTGAGAAGTTGGCCTCGGTCGAGAGGACTCGCTCAGGAAGGAAAAAAAAAAAATCAAAAAATTGGAGTCTTGATGTGTTAAACATCAAAGGCAGCGTGTTATTTTCTCCTTGAAATGGACCGTGTGAAACGTGCATTTAAAGGAATTGGAATGAGATGGCGACCTGCTGTGCAGGGCTGGCATGTGGCTGAGCAGGAAGTGTTTTATGTCTATATGTTTGTTTGAAATGCATTCTTTTGATTACGACTCTGCACTTTAATCTGATCGCACACATCTGTTGGAGACACTCACGCTGCAGGCATCCCCTCTTCCATTTAGTGCTCTGTGATCACATGCACGACCATAATTAATGATCACAATATCCAAAATGGTGCTCCAGCCCTTGTAATGCTCGGACGGAATTTTGTTAGCACTGCCGACATCATTATTTTATTGATTATATGACATGCAGGCGCTGCCTCGGTGCTGACGTCCTGTGTTTGTCTTTACTTATTTAGTAGTGGTGTGAGCAGTTTACAAGGACAAACCAGGACAAAGAGGTTTGATAATGAATTCTTGGCTCCTAATGAGCAAGAAGACCTTGAAATGGAAATGTAATTTCCAATTTAATTTGATGGAATGTGCCCTTCATCTGTTTCTTTGTGCACAACACACACTCTCTATCCCCCTGAGGTGAGACAGGCCAGTCTTTACATACAGTATTTGCACTTTTATGTGGCCATGCAATATGTCTAAATAAACAAATACTTAACTTGAGCACTTTGAGCACTTTATTAGGAACACCTGCACACCTGCTTATTCATCATTTCTCAGCAGTGCGATGTATAAAATCCTGCAGCTTCAGTTAATGTTCAGAATGAGGAAAAAAATGTGTTCTCAACTGCGGCATGATTGTAGTTATTATTATTTCTGAAGCGGCTGATCTCCTAGGATTTTCACACACAACAGTCTCCAGAGTTTTCACTCAGGAGTCGAGCCAAAAACAAATCAGAATCTGATTTCTTATCACCGCAGGGAAATTGCATTGTTACAACTGCACATCAAGCAGGAAGGAAGAGGATGTAAATAAGTATAAAAGAAGCAAAAACCTGCAGGAAAATTGTGATATATGAACAAGAAATGTCAGAATGTCAAATGCAAATGTGCAAAAAGGAACAGAATGGATGGCATCACACACAGCTGCTGGTTAGTGGAGGGGGGGGGGGTGTAAACAGCAAGAAAAGAGTGTGTGAGAACTCCAAGGGTTTGTAGCATGGATGGTAAATGGACTACGCGTCATATTCACCCATTCACACACACATTCATACAGCGCTCGCTCTATGCATGAAGCGCTCTAACACATCCACACCCATTCACAAACCGATGACACACTGGGGGCAACGTGGGGTTTAGTATCTTCAGCCTGGAGAAGCCAGGGATCGAACCGCTGACCTTCCGATTAATGGTCCGGGAGGCAGAACACCCTCTGTACCTTTAAGAGTCGACTTAAAACTTTCCTCTTTGATAAAGCTTATAGTTAAGGGTTGGCTCAGGCTTGAACCATCCCTTAGTTATGCTGCTATATTGCTATCACCTTTTTACATGGAAACTGTGTTATGCTATGTTTTTCTCTTGCTATTCTCCACCTCCCTTTCTTAACCCAACCGGTCCAGACAGATGACCCTGAGTCCGGTTCTGCTCGAAAAAGTGCCTTGAGGTGACTTTTGTTGTGATTTGGCGCTATATAAATAAAACTGAATTGAATAGAGGTCAGAGGAGAATGGCCTGGTGCTGAGAAACACTGAGAATTCTCTGTGCTGACACATAAGTCATACTCATTTCATGTAAAAGTATTTATTAATGCATCCACTGTGCAGCTGTGTAGTTTATAATGGTGCCTTTTCTTACTTTCTGGGTGTTCCAATACAGAGCAAGTCAAGCAGACAGATATCAGTAATAACAATGAAATGAAAACTTCCAGACGCTCCCTCCTCTTATTGTGAAATACACTGTCAAAGATGATTAACTCAGCTGTCAACGGTGAAGATGGACTGAGATCCGGAGTTCGATACAGAAATGACTCATCCTCCTCCACTGCATACACCGGCTTGATAATAAGGCATATGCCGATAATTAATAGAAAGCAGCGGTACTGGCAGCAGCAGCAGCGGCAGCTGGGGCTCAAGGTAACACACTGTGAATAAACGTCGACCTCTGTCAGTCTGCGTTCTCCTCCCATCAATATATCACTGCTGTGGACGCACACCCTCTCCCAATCATCTGCACGTCCTCCAGGTGACACAGAGCTGGAGCGGATTCCGGTTTCAGAGCCGGGAACAACAAAGACAAAAGAGCTTGTGCACGCCTCGCTACGTTCGGGCCTTCGGGCCATTGTGAGAGTCCTTGGCCAGCAGAGTGAGCCACTGCGCTGATAACAACCTTGGATTCATTGATCTGTGCATTTCTCCTGTGTTTTTGTAGCCTATTCATTAGATGATGGATATTGATTCCACCATATTATAGGGTCTTTTGCCAGGAGGGTAGCATACAAATTTTTTTTTTGTTTTTTTATCTCATAGAAAATGAAAGTTTAATGCTAACGTTGGCTCTCCAGCTTGTCATTATTGCACATAGACACCCAAAGCTCTGAGGAGATGCTTAAATAAATGCTAACACTAACAGTTCATCCTCCTCATCAGCTGCTTCCTCCACACTGGCGCTAAGCGTGGAGAGCTAAGCAGATGGACTGTGAAAAACAGCTAGGAGTGTGTGAAGAACATACAACATGCACGTGCAAGTGTGCATGTACTGTATAAGCACACGCACACAGAAAAAAAAAAAAAAATCACCACAATTGCGTGCAGTAATCCCCCCAAGATCCAAACGATGGGGTCTTTGAAGAAGTGCTGTCTGGCAGTTTTTCCTAATGCTGATTTGTGTTCCGTGGCTGATCCAACATGGTCTCTCAGGTCCTCTGGGATCCACAGAATCACTATCCAGCGCTAAGCAAGTTGGGAAGAGGCCTAACAGAGGAGGCTCACTCTGAAATTGATCTTTCTCAGGCTGATTTCAACTGCAGTCGCTGCCCCTTTGGTGAAGCTCCAGGAAGAGCGGCGCCATTGTTCTTTTTCATAAAACACACTGACCGGATGAATCGAGAGGAGAAACTGCTCACTTCAAATAATGAAGACGATGGATGTGAAACAGAACGCACACATTAAAGCAGCACCACCCTCCCTCTCCTCACATGGTCAGGTTTAGGCCCAACAGTTGTCTTCCAGAGGCCCCTACACTCGTCCTGTGTTATTGTGGCATCAGTTTTGCTTCTGGCAGGAAGGGAAAAATGTGTTAGCTGTAATAGTTTTCTCAAAAACACATCATTTTGTAACTGTATAAAGAGTATATCCATGTGTATCTGTCCAAAATCAAAACAAAGCTGCTAATCTAAGCAGCTAATATCCTGTAAATGTCCATGACCTGCCAGTCTAATCTAAAATAGTCTGAAACTATTAGCAGCTAACAGGCTAGCAGTTGTGTTTTTCTATAGAATCTCAAGGTCTCAGGCTCAGATAAAGATTAAATGCTCAAATATAGAGTTTACTGTTGCTGGCTGCAGACAGGCCTTTGGCCCACTGCATGCAGGGATAGGCTCCAGGCCTCTGCAACACTGAGCCAGACAAGTGAGTGCACGGATAGATGGATGAATTACTGACAGCACGTTCATGCCCAGCAGTGGATCAAATATCATAAGTCTGACCTAATATTTTGCATGTAACTGGTGTAGCACTTTACTGAGAGAAGAGTCTTGTAATGCTTTGATTGAACAATGTGGTGAGTAAAACTGGTGAAAATAGCTTCATTATTTTTTTTATTTTTTTTTTTGGAAGATGATGAATAATTAAGCAAACCTTTGTTCTTTGAAATCACCTCAATTCTTTCAGATAAAGCAGTGGTCCGCCATGCTGTCACGCCGAGCCGAATCCTGCATCTACACGTGTTCTCACACGGGCTTGTTCACTGATAAAACAAAGACAGTCTTGTGTTGGTTCAGAACTGTCAGGAGGGAAGAGACAGCTGCCCTCATTTCCCAGGTTTTCTCTCCCAAAATGCTAATGCCGTGTTCTCCTGTAGGTCTGTGAATTGCAAACTGTCTGCTTCATTTAGCCTTACTTGGGGGCTGCATTGGTGGGATTAGAGCTTCGGAGCTGGCTCATCTCACGACGGTACAGATTTCATCAGCTCTCATCATGACTAATATAATTTCCATCAAATCTAAAAAGTAAAACATGCCAAGCCGTGTTATTGTTGTCTCTTAGTCACTGATTAAAAGCTCGCTGGCTCCTCCACATCCTGCTGATGGAGGATGATTGGGAGTTATTGATATTTCTGACGCACTGCTAATACCATATATTGGCTATACTTGCAGGTGCTGTGTTTACTGCTATATGACTTGTCCTCAGTGCCTAATAATCAGCTGCAGATGTTATTGGGAAAACCTTAATTTACCTCCAGACGGACAGATGTTGATATTCCCCACATCCTCATTCCAGCTTCATGTTACCTGCCTGCTAGCTTGCTAAATTGTTAGCCTGTGCCTCTGTTCTTTTCCCGTCAGTATGCCGCAATTATCTGAATTAATACAATGATAAATACTTATTGTTGGTGAGAATTAATCATGGTATTTATTCTGGGTCACAGCCCCAGTAAAGGGGGTCTGGCAGCACCCATGTCTGACTTCCTGGTGGAGCTAGGTAATTAGCATGTGAGCAAAGTCCATCTATCTATCATAACTCAAGCAAAATGTTTTTTGCTGTTTAATGGTGTATGCTCATGTCACTTAAAGTTAAAATGGTCTTACAGAAGAGCAATTTCTGTCAAAATTTGTGTTTTATTTTTTGTCTTTGTGGTTATGTGTGTGACCCATGGATGATGTCTGACTCCTGATGTTCTTACTGACTTCTTGGCCTTTCTTTTAGCAGCACCATCACCAACCTTGTGCCAACACAGCCTACAAGGTGAGAGCAACCTGAGCTAAAACTTTAAACTGTAAAAGACGTCACAGATGCATCAGAAATTCATTCACAGCCTCCTGAAGCCTTCTGCTCTCTGAGGTGCTAAAAGCTCAACGCTAAGGGGAAAAGACGTCTTTGTGTGCGTGATGGAATCGATGGTGTCACAATAATGTTTCGGTGGCGACATGAATTATTCACAGTTTGCACAAAGTGAAGCTGCGACGTGGTAAGTACACAGCCATCACTTCACATCCCCAGCCACTCAAGTGAAATGATGAAGTTGTTTTTTTTTTTTTCTCCATCATTAGGTGTTAATATGTACTGATCCTCTCCTCAGGCTGTTTTGGACACACACGCTGATGTACACACTTCTACGCATGCCGGCGCTCTCTCCGAGAACACGGCTGAATCAGAGAATCAGATCATCTACATGACAGCCTCGAGGTAATTCTGAAAAATAACACACTCCTGACGTGAAAGCCTGAGATGAATATACACAAGAGGTCTTGATAGTGAGATGAGGGAAGAGTTATGGCCACAGGTGATGCAAGAGGTGAGTTAATTCATAAAATTATACAAAGATATTATTTTGAAATAGTTTTCTGTGGCAGTATTCCTTTGTATTGCCTTCTCAGAAGCCGGTACTAAAAGCCGGTACTCTCTCTAAAGGCAGAGATTAGGCTGCAGTAACAGGTTTTATTGTTGCATCCAGGTTTGTTTTACACTACTGGAAAAGCCTGCATAGTCCAGAGTGTACGGAGTGGATTAGTACTGTTTGCATGAGAGAATACATAAATTTAACTCTCCTGTGAATTTTGCGAACTTCATTTTAAGAGATGTTAAAATGCTTAAAAGGCAACGACTGATTTATGTGTTCATTTGATTCGCTCGTCACGCACCTCTCCAGTTATCCGGTCTAAGTGGTATAATTTTCTCCATCATTCAGTGTTAAAGCTTGTCAGATTTTTATTATTAATATTCGTTTCTAAACACAGAGTTCCACCTTCTGGCAAAAGTCAAACAGGCCTTGTCTCATCCCCTTCTTCCATCCAGGAGTTTCTCCCTTGAATAGTAGGACGCTCACAGTCACAGCATCTGTTCTGACAAGCCTCACCAGTCATTAATCAACGTTTCCCTGTTTTAAATGATGTCAGCTGTCTTAGCTGTAGCCAATTCAACCTGTCAGCACTGGTAAAAGCGAGGCATCCTGCTCCAAACAATGACGAAAGAAGCCCAACAGAACGGCTCTGGAAGTCTTGTTTTTGTCGTCCTCCAGTAGTTTATGGTCCCGCCTTGTTGAGGTGATGCACCGGTGTACTCCACGGTGTGTTAGTACACTGTAACATCAATGTATACAGCGGATACATTGTAGACATTAAACTGGCGTCTTGTTCATAGCTCAGTTGTGAAATCCTACTGCGCCACGGAGTGTCTCTCCTGCCGGGGTGCTGACTCTGTCAGCTCATTTTGAAGCACAGTAAAAACCAGTCGTTTTTGTGTTAGATGAGACAGGCATGCAGCTCTCAGCAGGTAGGACTTACCTGACACCAGAGCTGAGAGTATCGGAGCAGACAACACGACAAACGTGTCACTCGGCCCTGCTTCGTGCTGTTCCATTCCATTCCTGCCTTCCATTTTAATCAAGTCTCTACCTCCAGCACAGTTAGTTTTGTGCTTGGATCATTTTAAGATTTGACTGTAAAAGTTACAACCCTCTGCACTGTTGCTCCAGCGTTGCTCTGTGTGTGAACTGCGAGGCAGCAGAAAAAAAAAAAAAAAGACGACTGGTTGACTGACATTTTTGAGTTGAATCAGGGACGTACCAACCAATGCATCAAAGAGCTGAGATTTAGGGGGCAGCCTTAGATCGTAGCCATCCTAAGGAAAGAGAACCTGGTGTGCCTTGTAGTGAAATGCCTACAGTGAGAAGTTCTGATTCATCCTTCCAACAAGCTTCACTCTCCAGTGGAACTGCTGCTGTTGATGCTGCAGGAACACATATTTTACTAGAACTATCTATATATACATTTACTACACTTTACTAAAGCATGATTGTAAGAGCACTATAAGGTGAGAGGTGGTGAAAAAGGGCTCCTGGGCTGAATATAAAATATGATTCATATACTGTATGATGGAGGTGGAAAATGGAACACATTTTTAAAATTTCCCCCTGCAGCATTGCCCGTGATTTACTTCAGTGCACGTTTCGGTGTGTTGTGTCTCATTTATAAAATAACAATGCAAGCAATTCTCAGCACACCCTGGGTTGTATACTGATGGTCACAGACTGGACCACTTATATTTCCAGCTACATACCTGAACATGGTTCACCATGCTTTGCCATTTGGTCTCCATCACATCTAGATTTCTCAACCCAGAGTGGGATATGCATCTTAATTATTTATGTGAATATTATGCGCAGAGATTTTGCGCGCGTACATCTGTTCTTGTGTGTCTTTACCTGACAATAATGAGGGCTGACACTTCCAAGTCTCGTCGTGCTCTCCAAGAAACAGCAGGTGCTGCTGGGGGAAAAAACATTATTCATTATCCTGGACAGCTAGGATAAAAAGGTTGAGCTTATAGACTGTGTAACATCAGGTGGTTATGTACAATTTATCAGAGCAGTCTGAGATGTGTTAATCCATCATTTGTTAATGTTAGAGGTCAGAGTTTAAGATATAGAAAGATGCTATAGAAACATATACAGCTAATGTAGATGTAAGAGTAAACTTCCACTACCTGATTAACAATGGAAGGGTCTGAGCCAGAGCCAGAGGAGAGAGGATCTCTGGTTCTGGGGTCGGGTCAAATTCAGGGTTCGGATGTTTGGAAACTAGATTTACCTTATTTATCGGGACATTTTACAAAGCAGGATGCTAATGCTAGCTAGCATTCGCCATTTTGTCCTACCAGCTGGTGGCGTTTAAAGGATAGCTACGCTGTTTTATGCCAATATACTTCCCATGAAAAACTGAGCTTTTCTCTTTCTCCATCAGTACAGATTCATATCCCTTTAATACATCAATATCTTCCCTTTATCACAGTCTTGTGCCACTTTACATCTTTACATGGAATCTGCATTATGCTACTATCTCTATATAGATAAAACTGAAGTGACTTAGCTTAGCACGTGTTATTTTTTTTAAAAAAAGCAGTGAGAGGCGATTTAAGTTTTATGGCAAGATCTGCTAAAAAAAAAAAAAAAGGAGAGAATGAAAGAAGATAAAGTGACGAAAAAGATAAAAATGGATAAAAGGAAGGACGGCGGACAGAAAAGAGGGAGCAGCAGGCACAGACAGTTAAATACTGAGTGAATTCTTTAATGTGAATCACCACCCGTCCTCCTAGAAATGACATTGATAAACAGCAGACATGTTCATGCTAACACGAGACGTTTGGTTGCCCTTCAGTGAATAAATAATAATAATAAATGGCTAAAAGTTAAAGATGGCCCCTAGCTGAGGTGTTACAGCGTTACCACTCAGGCTGCAAAGCTGGAGGTTAGATTGTGAAAATTGATTGCAGACAGTGAACTCAGTGTTGGCCGGTGAGCCGAGCCTCTAAATGAATGCTCCTAACCTTTGCATGTCCTTCCCACAGACAAATGAAATCAACATGAGGAGCCAGTCAAAACAGCAGTGTGCTGAACAGATCTCTAATTAGTCTGACTCTGGCTGTCTCCTGTGATCTGTGCAATCAACAAATACACCCGGATACAAAACCGAATTAAATGCAAATAAGCATGCCACGAGCATGATCAGAGAAAACAAACTATTGTGATTCTGAGTCAAAAGAAAGATATTTTCAGTCTTATTAGATCTTTGCTTTGCAGTGAAGTTTCTCTGTAAGACAGAATTTAAACTGGTTCTCTCCGCATGACTGAAAACCCAGAGGGCCGTGAGTTTTGATCAAGTCTGTTTATTTATTTTTTGTTTTGTTGTTGTGTTACTGACTCACGTGCACCCCGCTGCCACATGCACGCTCTGCCCTAATTCTGCTGTCAGAGCAGGGTAAATGCGAGCTCTCCCGAACCGCTGCAGGCTGAGGATGCCTTTCATGGCTCTGACCTCGTGTGTGTGTGTGTGTGAGTGAGTGTGAGAGAGAGAGAGGGAGAGAGGTGAGCTCAGCGGAGAACAAAAACCACACTATGGCCTCGGATATCAGCCTGAAAATAAGAGCTTCTCATGAAATATACATCGGTATAACTTTACAGCAACGTACAACTCATACCACAATCTCAGCTGGAATGCTGTCTCATATTCCAGTTGGGTTTTATTGAGTGTTTGATATAGCTGTGAGGGAAATCAAAGCCATCAGCCATCTGCTGTGGTTCAGACGCCACTACAAAGCAAAAAAAACAACAAATTCATGCATCAACATTTGCAGCCTTCGCTCTGCTTAGAGAATCAACTCAGGAGAGAATGTTTCATTTTCAGCCAGTACGCATGTCTGCTGTGTTCTTCTTCTTCTTCTTCTTCTTTTATCCCATTTTGATAGTGAAGAAAAATGTCAGGGATACCTTTCCTGTTTCCTTGTTGGGCGGCGCAGTGGTGCAGTGGTTTAGCACTGTCGCCTCACAGCAAGAAGGTTCCCGAGTTTGCATGTTCTCCCCCTGCAACTATCCTCCCACAGTCCAAACACATGCAGGTTAATTGATGACTCGGATAGGCTCCAGCCCCGGTATAGATAATGGATGGATGTTTCCTTGTCGTGATCAGGGTGAGATCATATTATCCTTGGTCGTGGAGTGACCTGCCAGAGGAGACTGGGTCACAAACTCACCGTCTTAAGTCGCTTTTTTAGATTAACATTAATGCACTTTATATCTCATTATTATTATTATTATTATTATTATTATTATTACTACGCATGGTTTTCCCATCCAGCTGAGTTCAGCTATAGATAAAACACAGTGCACAAAGAATAGATATGCGTGGTGTTATTAGACTCAAATTTACATCATAATGTGTGTGGAAAGGTTATCTGCTGCACTGCTGTTATAATGGTGTCAGCAGGGGTTAGTTTTCCTACCCAGCAGGTGTTTGACTGTTTGGATGGAGAGACCTGAAAGAAGGCTTTCATCATATGGCTTTTATGGATGAAAGACTGGGGTAATAGTTTGAGCTGATGTCTACAGATTTACTCAGTGAAATGTAAAGAGAATGACTGGAGAGTTGAGGAGGCTGATAGCTGAAGGCTCTGCCTCCCATTGGACTCTTAGAAACTCTAGGAAGCACCAGTAAACCAGCATTCTGGGAGTCCTAGTGGTATCTTTAAGGTAAGATGGAGCCTGACCATTAAGGCTTTGTATGTGAGGAGGAGGATTTTGAATTCTATTCTGGATTTGACTGGGACTCAATGTAGAGAGGCTAACACAGGAGAAATATGGTCTCTTTCTCTAGTTCCTGTCAGTAATCTTTACTTGGCACTGGCTTTGATATAAGTTCTCTTGTGGTATGACTGTAAGTATAGAAACGCGAGGAGAAGCTGGTCAGACTCAACAAACAGAGGCTGATCAATATGATCAATATTCAGGTCCGCCCTATGACATACGTCAATATTCAATATATCCAGGAGCTCAGGTCTTTGTTCTCTCATTGTGCGGGTGTGTATAACAATACTCTCACTCTCATTATATACAGGCATGATACTGTATAAACAACTTGACCCTTCATTTAAATGTTCTCCTCAGATGCTGAGTTCTTTCTTCTGCAGCAGTTTACTGAAGCTTGTTCACACTGAGTGAAATATTCAAACCAGCATGTTTTTATGGCTGCACCATTCAACCAAATGGAAATATACCCTCATGTCACATGCATTGTTAAAGAATAGTTCTGTGCTCGAGCGACACTTAATGAAACCTAGCCTCTGGTTTAGGTTTGTATCATCTCCACCTGCTCCTGTAGCGCTGCCTCCTGACCTTCTGACTGATGCTCTAAATGCCCTTTGGGATTGCTTTACAACACTGCTCCCTGCTGGTGACACTGCAGCACCCTCACAGTTAACTCCCACGACCCCATAAGCATCACAGTGGCCTCGGTACAGATATTTAAAACTCATGAAACTGCAACAAAGACTCCAGCACTGATTTCAAGTATGCATAATGCAATACAGAGAAGCTATAGCCACCTAACTGCAAATACAATATGTTTAATTCTTCTAAATCCATTCTAAATATTAAAATAAACAGGTGATTCTGAGTGATGGACTGGCAATCCTTAACGGCTCAAACTGTATCATGTCATATGGGAATGCTATAATTACCATTAATGTGGTGTTACATTTACATACAAATCACAATTCAATTCTAACATTTTTTTTTCTTTTCTACTGTATATCTGCCTGGAGCCTTAATAATGCAGAACAGGACAGTGTGTCTTTTATTTAGAGGTTCAGACAGGAGCGGGTCCCTGTGAAATCATCCATCTCGTCTTTTTTTTTTTTTTTTTTTTTTTCCCTGGATAAGATGGGCAAAGGTGACATTTCTGTTAAAGTATTGAACTAGTGGTAGAGGCTTGAGGGTATTTTTCTCCACACTTCCTGGAGATAACTCAGTTTGCTGCCATGATGGCACTTTTAACCAGTTTAAATGCTGCTTACCCATTTTTTCTCATGTCCTTTGGGTGATTTAGCAGAGAGAAAGTTCCAAGCTGCAAAACTTTTAACTCACCTTTTTTTCTGACCTTTTTCCCCAGAGAAGTATTAAGCATCAGGGAGCATTAGAACACCGAGACATGCAGAACTTCTCTGTAGATATCTTATAAGGAATTTGACTCGTAAACTGAATTCAAGATACTTTCCTTTTTGGCCACTTTCAGACTCATTCGGCTCCGCTGTCACAGGGAACGCTACAGGAAACCATTCCTGCCATTCTCCACAGCTCCGTGCAACTACTCACCACTCACCTGTGTGTGTGTGTCAGGTAAACACATGCCACCTGTACACACATTCTGAAAATACTGTATTTCTTCACTAACAGTAGCACATGTTGTAATATTGTACATACTATATTTTCTACATACTTCACACCCATTCTCAGATGAAAATATTGCACATCATATTTATTCATTCAGACAGTTACTGTGAATTTGTAAATGCTGCAGTCAGCAACTTCTCTCATCCGCAAATTGCAACATAAATTATTTTCCTGTGTATTTTTTAAAGATTTTCTTAGTATTCATACTCCTTACTCTTTTCATAATGTTTCTTGTTACCTATCTATCTATCTATCTATCTATCTATCTATCTATCTATCTATCTATCTATCTATCTATCATTTTGTCAAGCTGAATCTTAGTTCTGACTCATTACAGACCTTCAGCTCAGTTGTTGGAATCTGAGCAGAGGCGTCATACGCACAGTTGGCAGAGTAACTCTGGCCAGTCAGAATATAATTAAAGTTATCAGAAATGGATGCTTTGACCTTAGTCCTAAATGAGGTGTAGGTGTAGCTCATAAATGATAAAGCGCCCCTGCAGCCTGGACACTGACTGACTCAGCTGCACACACAGCTGAACAGCTGAGATGAACTTTCCCTCACTGACTTCCACAAGTGTAAAAGATAATCTTATCACCCAGGCGCTTTTGTTCCACCCAGCCCCGGCTCAAAGTCTCACACGGTAAATGTGTTTCTCCAAGCGTGTCTCCGTGTCTGAATGTCAGCTGCAGTGTGTGTGTGTGTGTGTGTGTGTGTGTGTGAGGTGGTTTTAGATCACACAGAGACATCAGAGGTGAAAAGTGACTGCTCAGACTTGTGTGTCCGTCAATTATTGTATCAGATGATTGACTTAAAAATCTAATTATGATCACTCTATTCTTTAAACACTACTGACTGCAAGCTGTCATTCAACATGAATAATGTGTGTGTGTGTGTGTGTGGTGTAGCTGTGTGACGCTTAAATACAGTGATAGCAGCAATATTTTTTTGTTTGTGATTCTGGGTCAATTAATAATTTAACAAGTAATAAAATACTCACCGTGATTAAACTGGCCAGTTTTCCAAGATACCAGGACAGACTCCATTAAGACCAACAAATGGATCTGTTATTGCAGGACGCTAAGTTTCAAAGATAAGCGATTTGTGAAATATTGCTGTGAGGATTTCATATTTATGCGATCACCAAACACACCAACAAAAACATATTGTCCACTGAAGATCTTCAGTTATTTGCAGTTTTGCCTTCCTTCCTTTTTAACCTCAATCGCAGTTTGGCTTGTGCATATGTTAGAAGAGTAACTCCAGGTTGAGATTTTCAATTAACACAATGAAGGTGTGTTAATATATGTATTTGACAAGATGCAGAAAAGACAAGATGCGTTTATTTTGTACCTAAATATTCCTTATATATTCACTTGTAGTGACTGTTTTGCTTAGAATCTCAAAGCACTTGGTTAAGGTTAGGGGGAGTTTAACACTTGTTTAAGTTTTAATCAAAACCACCATCTCTCCCTCGCTATAGAGGATGATTCTGATATATTTCAACCCATATTATGAAAGTGAAAGTTTTACTTTGTGTCTTTTGAAAATGTGTCTTTTGATATTTCTTGCCCTGCTAACTAAACCCAGGTGACCTCTGCAGCAGGTTGGGGTTAGGGTCAGGCTATCTTAAAATAACTGGATGCTTCTGTTTTGGGGGGGATTTTAACTTTTTTTTTTTTTTTTTTTTTTTTTTTTTTTAGCTGTAAAGTGAGTCAGCATCAGTCCACTGCTGGCATTAAACAACAGTTGAAGATACTGTGAAGGTGGAGTCACAGGACCTATCCAGGTCATCAAATGTGATTGGCTTTTGGGGAGACTGGGTTGGGTATCCCACTCAACTGGGCTGAGCACCACTACAGCACAGCTCTTTATTTTTTCTTTTCATTACACTGGCCCACTTTGTGCAGCGGCCCACTGGGAAACCTCCTGATTAATGACAGCTCTCCTCCATGTTTCTCCTCTTGCTGCACACTCTGTTCATTCAGTGTGTTCTTGTGTATGTTTTCTCCTTAGGGTCCCATCCATCCATCCATCCATCCATACATGTCTTTGCACAGGAGGACCAAAGGAATGAGCTGATGAGGACAGACAGACCTGCTCTGGTCGTCTGCCTGAAACAAAGGCAGGAAATGACTGACTAAAATAACGTTTATTCTCACTTTACACAGGTCACATGCACACATACATACATTACACCTACAGAGATTTACATTCAGTAAGTTCTCCATCCAGTGAGAGCTGGACAGAACAATATTACATCTCTAGGAGTCAAAGCTCACTATTTACCGGTTGGTTTTTGTTCCGAGCCTCACACGAGTGTGGTCACGGTCACTGAGCAGAGACCGGGAGAATCAGTGGAGCTCAGTGATCCACGAGAGGACCTCAGTGTCGGGCCGCTGCTCCTCTGCACTGACAGTATTTGCTGGGATTCGGGCACCTGTTCAGAATGCCACCTCCAGGCTCCTGTCTGTGTGATTGTATACAGAGAGCAACACAGTGGGAGGAGACCTCGGGGTGAATCTGGGACACAAAGGGTTGAGGAGCTGAGGGATGTCTGGGTTGCTTGACCTGCTGCTACAGCTCAGTGCTCATCCACCTTAAACTACACTTGAACATAGTGTCGACCAAACAGCGAGGAGTTTCCAGAAGCAGCGTCCACTTTAAATAACTACCTAAACCATCCTCCCTTTTCTGTTAAATCTACCTCCTGAAATTACTCCTCACCAACATGTGAAGTGTTTGATAGGTTTATTTGATTCCAGCTGGGGAACATGTCTGAGCTCAGGCCAGCTGTGTCTCAGGCTGATGAAGATGATTACTATTACTAACCACCTGTTGATTCACTTTACAGGTCTTACTGTGGTCACACCAGGATAGGGAAGTCACAGGGGAAGACCGGATTTTTGAATGTATTATATTTTCTTTCTTTAAGGTCTGTGTAAAGCATATTCAGAGATATGTCTATAAACATATTATTTATGTTTATACAGTTCCGGGCGGGTCTTAAACAGTGGCTCAATGATGCCACTGGAGCCACCACTCAGCATAACTCCGCCCCTAAGACTGTGACTGCTATAAATAGCAGGGTTGCGTTAGCATTAGCGCACTTCCTGTCCGCTATCAAACTGTTTGTTGTTTAGGCTTTGCTAGCTAGATATGCTGTCGTCTGCTGGTCTGGGAACAGTGACATCACTATTAACAAGTCAAGACAAGTCAAGAGACTTGAATTATGACCTAGAATTTCTGTTGTAACCATCCATCACAGTTACAGACACACTTCCTGTTTCAGCTTTGACGTCTCAGGTGCTCTCAGTTTCACCTTTGAGTAAAATGGTTTAGAAAAAAAATGGATAAACTGTGAGTTTTGTTCTTTCTCCACTCATTGGACTTTGATGTAGTGATGTCACCATGTTCCCTGCGTGCAGTTTACTGCCATCACTTCATATAATGTATTTTCTGCCACATGTTGTTGCCTTCTGAGTCCACCAACACGCCCCATTGCCTGTAGCGCTGTTTTAATTCAAAGTGTTGCACAACAAATGGCTTGTTCGGCATGCGTCTGATGCCTGAGTCTTCTCTCAGCTCCTTAGGTGTTCAAGCATCCCAACCTGCATGAGGCCCGTGTGCCGTCCTCCAGCCTTTGTGTTAGAGAAGGCTGACAATGAAGGAGGCTTTGAAGAGGCCTTGGAAGAAGGCTTTAATGCATCAGACAAGAGAGCAGTGTTTTTGAGAGCCGTGAGCAGTGGGAGCTGCAGAAACCTGCGGGGATGTGACTCGACTACTCATGATGATGGCTAATGGTCGGGCTCGTGGCAGATGGATGGCTGTGAAGTGGAGCGTGGACGGTCTATCATGTGCGCTGCAAGCTATCAAGTGGTCAGCCTCGCCGCGGTGCACTCGTTTAAGAAAGAGATGCGTACACACATCAGCAGCAGTGCATAAAATGATCTGGATACACACACACACACACACACACACACATCATCCATGTTGTATTACAAAGATTCCTCCTTTCACAAGGAGAACAGCATGGTCAGTGTCTGCAACATGGACACTTTAATACTGCATTAAAATGTTTTTCTGTTTGTAAAAATTTGTAATGATGTGTAACTACTGTCTTTAGGAGGTAGAGCAGGGTCACCCACTAATCAGAAGGTCACCAGTCCAATCCCCAGCTCCTCCAGTCCACACGCTGAGGTATCCTTAAGCAGAACAAGTGCTGTATGAATGTGTGTGTGAATGGGTGAATGCAATCTGTAGCGTGAAGTAAAATCCATTGACACAAACAATAGCTCAAATGGGGATAACATTCCTCTCTTGATTGCATGCTTGCTTTCTTAATGCATGTTACACTAAGTTGTTGATTCTGCAATTTTGGACCCAAACAACAGATGCCAGTATTTCTCCACACTTCCGCCACTTCCTGAATCCACCACAACACATCAGGTGCAGGTAAGAAGGCATCAGAAAAGATTCCGACAGGGGATGTGAACAGCAAGGACACCCGGCTGTGGCTGCGGACTGAAAAGGTATGACTGGGTATGACTGTGACCATGAATTAGCAAGTTTGTTTGAAAAGCTACAGTAGCTGGAAAGTTTGTGACGGCCCTGAAACATGAAGGGCAGAGGAAAATATCATGTTTAAAGATGAGGAGAAGAACATTTAAATGAAAACAATGAGGGGAATTAAATTATGACTCTTTCAGTATATTACTCACTGAAGTCAGTAATAGGGCAGGGTAACATAGATAACACATTTTGCTTCCTTTAATTAAAGAATATCCTGCTTCCTCCACTTGGTTATTTCTCTCTCTCTTTTTTTATCGCTTAAATGCATTCATTAACTTTTGTTTTGAAAGTCATGACCGGAAGTACCGTTGAATATTGCACAGGCAACCTGACACACCGAGCAAAACATCGACGTATCGCGAGACTCGTGACTCAGCCGAGCCGAGAATTCCGGAAAGTTTGAATGGCTGAAGTTGCGTCGAGGGAAGCGAAGGTAAATATGTTACACCTGAGCGTTTTTTTTTTTTAAACAGACTAATATGTGAAGTTACAGACGACGTTTGAGTCTCTGCTGCTCCTCACATCACCTGCTGCCATTTAAAACTACAAGACGATTCACTAGACACCGGGGACGATGTTTACCACCTGTCACGCTCAGTACAACAATGGCTCCAAACACTGTTCACTTATCTTTAAGTAAAGAGGTTATTCTTTAAGTCAGAGCTCTCTTTGTAGGCCTCTGCATGTTGTTAGAGGATATATGGCAGCAGTGATACAAGTCTCAGATCCTCTAGTAAAAATATTAACATTGCTCTGTAGAAATGGTCTGTTACCAGAACTAATCCTGCAAAAATATTGTTAAAAATGAATTCACATTCTAATTATTATTGATGCATTGACACATAAGCAGCTTTTTATTGTTGCAGTTTGTTATGGTGGGGCTCATTTGAACTGCTTTGGTTGTGTAATTTATAACAGTGCATCATATTTTATAAATTAATCAAACGTCTAGCATAAAATAATTAAACTGTGAAATAAATGGAGTACTTAGAGTACTTTGAAATAATAATCAAGCACAGAACTTGATGTATAATTACTTTCCAAACTGTTTTTTTTTTTTTAAACCAGTCTGCTTCCAGACCTCTGAATCACTATATCAGATTTTTTCCCAGCAATTGAAATAGTTGTAACTAATAATTAAATGACAACAAAATGGGAATTCTATTGCCTTTTTACTCAGGAGGATGCATCACTTCTTAATAAGTAAAAATGAATACACCATCATAGTTTTAGTCTTGTGCATGTAAAGGGAACCTAGTGGCAGACACACCCTCACATTGTCTAATGTGTAACACACACAGTTTCTGCAGGAGGATTACTGCTTTCTGTACTTTGGGATAGCACTGGACACGAATGCCATTATGTCAACAACACCTGGTTTCACAGGAAAGACCTAACACACGCAGGAAGTGATGAATGATGCATGATAAGGTTCGAGGCTGATTCTGATCCAAGGATTTCACTTGTCATGTATTTGCCATAATTCACAGACTTTATAGGAAGTTATTAGTTATGAAGAAATAACACAAAAGCTGTGATTTCCCCCTCCAGCGTTTCTGCTGTGACAACATGAAGTCCACATGGCTGCCATCCTCTCTGCTGCTGCTGCTGCTGCTGCTGTTGGAGCTGAGCTCCGTGTCTCTTCAGGAAAGCAGCAAGCCTAATTTTGTCCTGATGATGGTTGATGACCTGGGAATTGGAGACCTGGGCTGCTATGGCAATAAAACACTGAGGTACAAACGTTTTGTTGTTATCACTCGGCTCTGTGGGGCTTGGTAGCTTCAGTGTAGTTTTACTGCTCTTTGTTGGTTCACTAGGAACAGCCGCTCAAATAAATAGACATGTAAATGTGCTGGTTGCTATTTCTAGAACTGTGTGCCTGTAAACACTGGGTTATATTTTTATTCCTCCCCAATGTGGAGTGTCAAAAGTCTTTGACTGTGGTTCTTCTTCTTCACCTTTGTCCAGGGGAGGGTGTAAACAGTCTCCTCTGATACTCATGTTTGCAGGCAGACATCAAACCCCACCAGAAGAACCAGCCTCTCACCCAAAAACTCAGTCAGTAACTACAGCTCATAAGCAGCAGATCATTTTTTCTGCCAGGACATGTCAACTAGGGATAGACCGATTATTAACCGGGCTGATTATCGGCGTCGATATTCGTCATTTTGACTCATATCGGCATCTGCCTTTTTTTTTTTTAATCCGACGGCCGATAAAAGATCAATTTAAAACTGTGTTATTTTGGCTCTACTGTGACTACTCTGTCTCCAGCATTGTCCCACCCACAGCACCATCTGATTGATGGCACGGGTAACAGCCAATCAGCAGTGAAAGCTGTGCATGCACAGTGCTCACACACACGGCGGAGAGGAGACAAAGTTTTGTCGGGTGGAGAAGCTCCGGAGAGCAGATATATGTTTCTTTATTTACTGTAGCAAACTAAAGGGAGCTGTTTATTAGTTTAAGTTTTCATTTAACTTTATAAGACATGCTGCTGAGCCTGAGAGCTCCCTGCACTTTTTTTTGTTTGAACTTAAAAAACAAAGATAAGTGAAAGATAAAATAACATTTCAGTTGTATTGAAATTTTGAAAAACTTTATATAATGTAGAAAACGTTAGGGAGCTATTTATTAGTTTAAGTTTTCATTTAACTTTATAAGACATGCTGCTGAGCCTGAGAGCTCCCTGCACTTTTTTTTGTTTGAACTTAAAAAACAAAGATAAGTGAAAGATAAAATAACATTTCAGTTGTATTGAAATTTTGAAAAACTTTATATAATGTAGAAAACGTTAGGGAGCTATTTATTAGTTTAAGTTTTCATTTAACTTTATAAGACATGCTGCTGAGCCTGAGAGCTCCCTGCACTTTTTGTTAGAATTTTGAAACAAAGATGTCTATTGTCTTTAACATGTTGCAAATCTGAAAAGCTGTTTAATAAGCATATGCTTAAAGCCATTTAAACAAAGTTAAGTGTTAGAGTTTGTATTATTCAAAATTTTGACACCTATATTTTCATTTTTACTGCAAATGAATATCCAAATATCAGTTATCGGCCTCCTTGACTACTAATAATCTGTATTGGTATCGGCCCTTAAAAAACCATATCGGTCTATCTCTAATGTCAACATGTTGGGCATTAATGCATGTCCACACCAGAGGTACTGCTACCAAGAATGGAACCCCATTCTTTACATCTGTACAGCCCCTTTTGGTTGGACAGTAACTGTGAGGCCAGAAACAGTTTCTCCATTAGTCACTGCTTTTACAGGATGAATTGTTGCATTTAGTGTAATTATATCATCAGGTGCCACTAGGCAGAATGCTAATATGATCTTATGATGTAATGAACATACTAATTAGCATATGATATCTGGGTATATTTTAGGTCTAGACTTAGTCTTATTGAATGCATTTCTCCCATATTCTAAGGTTTAAAGCCAAATAGTTTTCATCATGTTTCTAAATCTGAGGACAAACTGCACTACCACAATTTGTTTAACACATCAGCCCTCACAAAAATCATCAGAATCTTTCTAAAATATGGTTGCAGCTAACAACTCTTTTCATTATCTATTGATTAAATTCAATTAATTTTAACAAGTAATTAACTGTTTAGTCAGTAGCGTATAAAAAGAATAGTGAATCGCCTGTAGTATTGCAAAATTTCAAATTAACCACAGAGGACTGAATACACAGTGTTTTTTTTTATTATTATTTTTATTTTCTTCTGTTTTTAAATTGGATGAAGTGATCCAAGGACACAATCTGTTTTTCCTTTTCCCCTAATTATATGGATGATAAGTTGCTCGTAAATATAATAACAAAAAGACACAACAAGCGGTTTAAAAGCCCAAATAGAATAAAAATGCACCGTAACACCTCAATCAGAATAAATGTACATTAATAATATAAGCGTGCGTTATTATTAAGTGATTGCTTGATTAAGAGGATCAGCTCTACAGATGATAGATTTTCAGGGAGCTGTTAAAACACATGCCAGAGAGATGAGAGTTGAAGAAAACAAAAGCATGATGTATTTATTACTTGTGCATGTCACAGCTGCCTGTAAACACCAGGGTGTATTAAATAACATCATATGGCCTTCAGAAAGTCCTACATTTGAACGTTAAACCTGCTTTGTGACTGGTGATGAACTGTGCTTTGCAGGACTCCCAGTATCGACCAGCTTGCACGGGAAGGGGTGAAGCTCACCCACCACATCGCTGCAGCGAGCCTGTGCACTCCCAGCAGGGCAGCATTCCTCACCGGACGATACCCGATACGATCAGGCCAGTTTAAAGACACCAACACAAAAAAAACCCCTTTACTGACTGACACAGTGTTTAATGTTGCTCCGCAGGCAACTTCCATGGACAACGGACCTGTTAAAGACCGTCGCATTAAACAAATCTTTACTTCTGCATCCTGTGGACAGCCCATTTATATAATGACTGAATTATTTAACACAAAGTCTTAGATGAGGTCAGACCACATATACTGTATTCACAAGGTGCACACAGTCATGCCATTTTCAATTTAGTCAAATTATTACAGATCCAAATTTTTTTCTCCTTTTTTCCACACAGGAGATTGACTTTGATTTAAAATGTCACAGCCTTATAATGTGATGTGATTTGAAAGATCTCTCTTCATCTTGTTTTTAACAGGTATAGCTGGTCATAGCAGACCTGGTGTTTTTATATTTAATGCAGCGTCTGGAGGTCTTCCCAGCCGAGAGCTTACCTTCGCTAAGATTGCCAAGCAACAAGGCTACGAGACGGCTCTTATAGGTACGCTGCTATTGTCTTATGTTTCACAAATGTAAACCATTATGCAGTCTTTTGGTGTCTAACGGATCTGCTTCTCAAACTGGACTTTGTCAATCAAGTTTCAGCTTTGAGGTCCACTAACATTTTGGTTGAGACCAGTGCCCATGACTACTGGACAGATTGGCCTGAAACTTGGTCTTTAAACAGGCTTTCATTTACCCCCGAGGTTGAATCCTAATGACTCTAGGGTCACAAAACTTATTAGGATTTATGAATCCACGTAGCTTCAAATATGGATAGAAAACGTTATGATTCTCAGCTTGTCAGAAAACACTTCTATGCTGACGACACCCAGCTATTTGTGTCAGTCTCTATTCTGATTGACCTTATGATTATTATTGTCATTTGTCATGTGACATACAAAAGTATCACTATAATAAAATGTCCTTGTCTGGAATGCTATATAATATATAATAATAAATGTAAAACAAAAAATAAGTCAGTCAAATACTGATTTTGGATGTCATTTACCATGGGAACGGGCAAAACTTCAATGCTTTACTCGCTGAATGTAAAAGAAATTTGAGCTCCCAGGATAAATTCAGAGAAGTGCTTTGTGAACTGAAATGAAATTGGGAATATCCAGCTCTATTCAGAGGAATTTCATCATTCCTAAGGGGTGAATCCTAATGAATTTAGTGCTGTGATTTCCAGATTTGTTATCTTAACTCCACCACCTCCACCAGTAAGACTGAAACTTCTGATCCAAATTTTTGCAGCAAATCTTAAAGTGTAACCAGAGAGAGTCAGTCTCCACTGTAAAATGACTTTCTGCTAGGTGTTTTCATGGGGTTTTTCTCTTCTAATACTTGTGTAAATTTCTTCCTGGACCCAGGAAAATGGCACCTAGGACTTAACTGTGAACACAGTGACGATCACTGCCACCACCCCATCACTCACGGCTTCAGCTATTTCTTCGGTATCCCCTTGACCCACCTGCGGGACTGCCAGCCTGGACACGGCACTGTGTTTCAGATCCAGAAATATTTACCTCACGGGACACTAGCCGTTGTCTTGCTCACTGCAGTGCTACTCCACTACAGCGGCTTCATCATCATCTGCAGAGGTCTGATCCTGAGCCTGCTGTCTCTATCGCTCGTGGCCACAGCTCTGATAGCGGGATTCATCATGATTATCCCATACTTCAACTGTGTTCTCATGAGAGACCACAGAGTTGTGGAGCAGCCGTTCTCATCTGAAAACCTGACACGGAGGATGACTCATGAGGCGGTGGACTTCATAGAGAGGTACACGTCAGCTTTCCTGATCCACATACATCACAAGACTCTCTCAGTCTCACTGATGGTCATGTTTCATGATCAAATTGTGCTTTTTTCCATCTTTTATAATGCAGTGCCACATGTAGCAGTGTTAGGGAGCGTGTATTATAAAGAAAGCACATTTAGAAATGAGACAAAAAAGACGTTTCTTCACAGAAGAGGATAAAGCTTTTATCTGAAAATGAGTGCGATTTAAAGAGTAAATATATGTACATATACATTATATTGCTGGTAGTAAACAGCATTTCCTGTTCCTGCAGGAACTCAGCGAGGCCTTTCCTGCTATATTTCTCCTTCCTCCAAGTGCACACAGCCATGTTTGCCTCCGCAGCGTTCAGAGGAACGAGCCGTCACGGCATCTATGGAGACGCCGTCCATGAGGTGGACTGGAGTGTAGGTAGGTCAGCCGAGTCTTTGACTGGTCTGGTGTTACTCTTTTTTACCTCCCTCCTCTGTCGAGGAACACATCACTCAGTGTGACTCTTTTTTTTGGAAGAAATGGGACAGAGGAAAGAGGACGGTATATCAGGCTTCACACACAATACTTGTTAGTAGGATAAAATACATATTGGTTGATCTGCAGATGAATTATGACTATCACCAGACTTGTCCTTTAATTAACATGATTTATAATGAAATAAAAGAGAAGAGCCAGCAGCTTCTCTATAAATTCTCTCTTTATTCTGTCAACAAGACCTTTTAGTATAGGAAGTGCACTTAGTGTCACTCGGTGACAGAGGATTAGCTTGGTGTTTAGTTAAAAACATGGTGAATTTAAAACAGACAGTTCACACAAATTACAAAAACAAAGCTTCCCTCTAACTGCATCTCTCCATGCAGATAGCTCTGGTTTTATTTGTTCATCTTTCTGAATTTTCTCTTTCCACGGGAGGATTATGGAGTTCAGCAGTGCTGATCACACATTTGAAAAATGACATTTAAAAACTCAGCAGCGACTTGTCTTACCAGAAACATTGTCCTTGTTACCCTGGGTTATCCAAATCTCACTGCAGGGACTGTAGCGCATTATGTGAGGAAACCGTTCAAATAGAAATACACAGAGAGGTCTAGAAAGGCAAATTGCTCTTGAGTTTTTCCGTGGGACTTTTAGAACTCTCAGAGCACTGTGTGCAGAATTTAGTTTCATTGTATTGCGTCAGCGGGAGCGTCAGAGGCAGATGTTGCAAAGTCTTTGTATGGCTGGGGACCAGAAAGCGACCAAATGCATCATGGGTAATCGTGATGAACTAACCCTTTAAGATCTACAATGAGAATTTAGTTTCACCCTGGACTACAGAAGATGCAGTTTTTCCCACAGGTTGAGAATTTCCTTTGCACTATTTAAAAACCACACTTACTGATCCCTACACTAACTTACAGATATTACTTTACATTATCTATATTATTTTTCTGTTGTCACAATTCTCCCAAATAGAGCGGGTATAGAAATAGTAGATAATGAAAATAGTACAGTTGTATTTTAGTTATAATAATAATCATTTCACAGTGAGCAGTAATCATTCTGATATTAGCCTGAGCAATTATTTTTGATTTGTATCAGACATAGGCTCAATTCAAGCACATCAGGTTGTCCTTCACTATTATAAGGTTTTGTTACTGCTCTAATTGCTGTTCAGTCTAAAGGATGTTCTTCACATGACAACACCCCACAATGGACTGAATGTGAGGGGCCTGTTTTCCTAATGAACATTTAATTACCTCAGTTATTTTTATTATTGAGAAGTATTGTATCTTCATGTACTTTCAAACCTTTCTACCCCATTTTCATGATACAAAACACAGCGTTGAGCTACACTTAATACATTTATATTACCAAGGGATGAAATGGCTGCATTGTGAACAGTTTCTCTTCACAAAGAATTACCACCAACTCCGATAGATCTCTGTTATAGCAAAGCATTTCATTTACAACAGAAGCATTTCATTGATGATCTGATAAAGTCATGTACACTGAAAAAAAAAAAAAAAAAAAATAAAAAAAAAAAAAAAAAAAAAAAAATCAATGTCTATCTTGACACAAGACAGTGTGACTGATGACACGACAGCAAGCTCTGTCATATTTGCGCAGCACCAGACTGTCAAATACGAAGTTACACAGCTCATCAATCATTCATTTTATGTTTCAGAATTTATTTGTGGATCATGACAAGATCATGTTTATGTCAGCAGTCATTTTCCATGTAAAATTTCATGCACGTGTACAGACGGCAGTGTATATTTTGTTTTATTCGTAGGTCAGATCATGCAGACTCTGGACAGACTCAAACTGAGAGAAAACACTCTGGTTTACCTGACTTCAGACCAGGGAGCTCACCTGGAGGAAATCTCTGCCAGAGGGGAGGTCCACGGAGGATGGAATGGAATCTATAAAGGTACAGCACGAGAATTTCTGAAAATAAAATCTTGGATTTTTTTTTTTTTTGTTTTTAGATTTCTGATCTCAGTTTAGTTTGACGTTGAGGCTCTGCGTGATGTGATTCTAAGCACCCCTGACACACACTGTACCTTCCTGGCAGAGTCTGAGATATAACATTTAATGAACATGAATGCATTAAAACATTCGCTATTCATTTACAATTAAAACAGAATACAGGAGCAGGCTGTGGACGTGTCAGGAGATGAATGCAGAGAATACAGAGCTCAGTGTTGTTGTATTGCCAGACTGAATGTGTGCCAAAGGTTATAGATCACCTATTGTAACAGAAAGGTCATGGGCAAATGTAAATGAAAAGTAAGCGGAGGGTGTATTCAACATTTGAGTATAAAATGACTTTCTATGCCCTACTGCACAACTCCATTAAAATACATGGAAAGTTACTCAGTACCTTTCCACTCATTCTCCATCTGCCATTAACCTCCATTAACAAAATTCACATTAAATATCTTCATAGAGTAGCAGCATTAGAATTATAAACAACAATGTAGAAAATCAAATTACCATAAACCTTATTTAAAGGTATAATCTATGATTCCAAATTAGACAGAAGGATCACACCACTATTTTCACTTTTCATCAGTTGCCAAACATAAAACTGTTGTTTTCATCTTTAAAATAAACTGAGTTTTCAGAAAATGTCAACTACTGACTGGGCCTTTAAATATTCTCAGAGGAGAAACTAACAGAACTGTATCGATCCTATATCCGTTATCTACGGTGGCCGATGAGGGTCAACGCACTGCAGCTTTAGAGAACACATGCAAAAAGGCGAAACACAAGCAAATAATAATTTAAAAAAACCCGTCTTCTGTTTGACAGTACACACAACGCAACCACATATAGAAACGATGCTAAAACGCCGCATGTCCAGTCGATGTAACAGCGGTCCTCCAGGCCTCTAGGGGGAGCGCTAGAGCAGCTGGGTCTTGTTCTCTGTGAAAGGCAGATAATCATGTTAATTATAATGTTAATGATGGCAAATAGGAGCATTGGTGAGAATATAATTAAAGGAATAGTTCAACCAAAAACCTTCCTGTCTGTCAAAACACTGCTGCTAGCAGCGTGTTCTTTCCTTCAACCCTTTAAACCAAGAGAGTCAGAGCACTGCAGGTGATTAATGGTGAATTAAGTTTCCAATAATGAACCGAATAATGAATGAATGCTCACTTCTCTTATGCTTTTACACTGAGCACAAATAACTCAACCCAAATCAGCTTCATCATTTTCTCTGTAATTGCATATTCCCCTCCAGGAAAGTCTCCGGGAAATTATTCGGAAATGTTGCACTTCAAAAACAAAATCTCAATCGTGCATAAAAAATGGAATCAAAATAATATTTGTTTTATTCATGTCGGACTAGTGGTGAACCGGTGTGTCCTAAGAGAGTCCGCAGCAGACTCCTGTCAGTGATTTAAGACCGGCTGCCAGACAGATGCTCGGACTCAGATTTGATGTAATCTTTGTGTTTGGACTCAAAAGACCTGATTCAAAGAGGAGTGCAAGTTTTGTGAGGCAGCCACTGTCAGCCATGCTCTTTTATCTCTGCAAGTGGCCTTTCTTAAGGAGCAAGTTGTTCCATTAGTTACCAACACAACACTGCTTCTAGAGCAGACATGCTGTTTCCTGCTTTCATGTGCTCTTTTCTTTCCCTCTGCGCAGCAGGGAAATCCACAAATTGGGAGGGAGGGATCCGAGTCCCAGGAATTCTTAGCTGGCCGGGAAAAATCCCCGCCGGCGGACAGGTGGACGAGCCCACCAGCAACATGGATCTGTTTCCGACAGTGGTGCACCTGAGTGGAGCTTCCGTCCCAGAGGACAGGTAGGGGCGCTGCGCGGCAGTGAGACAGCACTCGCTCCGAATGTGGCCTGAAATCTAGGTCACATTGATAAAAGAGAGGAGGGTAGAGCCTGAGTGATGCGCTGGGCTCACAGTGAGTCAGATCCAGGATCTGAGCAGAGGAAACCTGTTTACTAATGAAGACAGGGTATTAAGGTAATCCAGAGGCTTTGATCAGAGGCTTTCATCAGCCATCGTGATTCACAGCCCTGAGCAGCTGAGTGTGTTTGTGCCAGAGAGATGATTTACCGTCGACTCGCTGTTCTCTGGTCTGCAGAGAGATCGACGGTCATGACCTCATGGATTTGCTCCAGAGGAGAGTTGAAAGGTCGAACCACGAGTTCCTGTTCCATTACTGCAACGCCTACCTGAACGCCGTCCGATGGCACCCCCCTAACAGTAAGTCAGCCAATCAGATGCACGGAGTTATTATGGTTTTAGTCAGGTATTTCTGCTCGGCAGTAGGCAAGACTTTGGAGCGAGAACAGTGGCTGAAGACTCCATGAATTTTAATTAACTGTTTGGTTCAGTCTAACAAGGCCAATTGATACCTGTAATGACATCTTAGACATCCATAATAGCTTTTTTCCTATTCGAAATAGACATTAAAGATATCCGCAGTACTCTCACATTCACACCTACCAGCAATTTAGAGTTGCCAGTCAACACCTAACCTGTGGCAGGAAGCTAAAGAGAGAACCCACACAGGCACAGGGAGAACATGCAAACTCCACACAGAAAACCGATCTATGCGCACGCTAGGAAGCATCAATGCTAACACGTAGCATACCGAAACGACGGGGAGGAACTCGGCTAAAAGCCTCTACCAAGCATTGCCACCCAAATCAAACACAGTTCAAACCCCGAGCAACTATATGGGCATGTAACAGAAACACAAAAGAGGGAGAGGGTGGAGGCTGCTGGAGGCTTTTACTGTGAAGATTTTGACAAGAGTTCAATACCAAATAAAAGAAAGACAAAGTAGAACAACTGTAGTATTTACCAAGTTAAAACACTGGCAGTGCTGATGTGGAAATGTACACCATGTTGGTTTTATCCTGCAGCATCTTTGTCTGTGTCCTGAACTTTTAACACTGACTGCCTTAGTACAAGTTTCATCAAGTGGTTTTCTGTGAATCTCTCCAGGTAGCTCAGTGTGGAAAGCCTTTTACTTCACACCAAACTTCTACCCAGAGAGCGAGACGGCCTGTTTCCACACACACGTCTGCTTCTGCACGCCAGACCACGTGACCTACCACAGTCCCCCGCTCCTCTTCGATCTCTCGAGGGACCCGTCGGAGACCACGCCGCTGACTCCTGACGCCGAGCCGGCCTTTCACTCCGTCCTGGCCGCGATGGCGGAGGCCGTGGAGAGGCATCAGAGGTCGGTGGAGCCCGTGGAGAGCCAGTTTTCCGTGGGGAACATGGTGTGGAAGCCCTGGCTGCAGCCCTGCTGCTCTACGCTCAGTCAGCTCTGCCAGTGCCAGCAGGACCAATAGGATGTTAGGAGTGCTGTGACGTCAGTGACAAGAAACTAATCACATAAGTACTGTTTCCATGACACTGTCAAAACAAAAAATATCAAGAGTCTTTTGAGTCTGTGTGTCATCCCCATTTTGTTTGTGTCTTGTGCACACCAGCCTGACACACATGTACGTGCAAATAGACCTGGATACAGTGACACAGTCCTGCTGACAATTCCACCATTCAGCAGTTTGTAATGCACCGACACATGCGGCTTACAAGCTAGCAAACGCAGCTGCACAGAGACGTTTCGTTTTGTTTTATACCCACAGCACATCTGAATTCAAAACAGTCAGTAACTTAAATTTACTTTTTACACTATGTTAGTTTAAGGAGTACCTCGGTGGAAACCGGAGGCCTGCAGTACGAACTGTGTGTTGTCTGCATGCTGTCACTTGCCTGAGATCTGCTCTCATTAAAAGTAGCAGGGCTGTGTTTCCTCTCAGGTTGGGCTCAGTGTGTTTCTGCTGGGACGTCATCAGGGTTCACCGTCCTGGTCTTAAGCTGGCAGTTTTGCGCTTGTTTGTGATGCGTTGCTGTGTTGGTTGGAGCGGAGATTCATCCCTCCAGGCATCTGATGAGATTGGTCATTGACAAGTGGCAGGTCTTTTATTTAAAAAGCCACTGTCCACCACCTGCTCAGCACCAAACAACAGACACGGTCAGAGAATAGCTGGTGAACATTTGGCTGCTAATCACCCAGAGATTTCCCTCAGGATTTTATCAAGTAAGAATATTTCAGTTTGTTTACAGCATGTTGTGCTGCACCAAAAGGTCCATAAAAATCAATTAATCAATTATTTAACACAAAGTCTTAGATGAGGTCAGACCACATATACTGTATTCACAAGGTGCACACAGTCATGCCATTTTCAATTTAGTCAAATTATTACAGATCCAAATTTTTTTCTCCTTTTTTCCACACAGGAGATTGACTTTGATTTAAAATGTCACAGCCTTATAATGTGATGTGATTTGAAAGATCTCTCTTCATCTTGTTTTTAACAGGTATAGCTGGTCATAGCAGACCTGGTGTTTTTATATTTAATGCAGCGTCTGGAGGTCTTCCCAGCCGAGAGCTTACCTTCGCTAAGATTGCCAAGCAACAAGGCTACGAGACGGCTCTTATAGGTACGCTGCTATTGTCTTATGTTTCACAAATGTAAACCATTATGCAGTCTTTTGGTGTCTGATAACGGATCTGCTTCTCAAACTGGACTTCCTGTTCCCGTCCCTTACATTTTCTTAACATGTCATGTTTCATGATCAAATTGTGCTTTTTTCCATCTTTTATAATGCAGTGCCACATGTAGCAGTGTTAGGGAGCGTGTATTATAAAGAAAGCACATTTAGAAATGAGACAAAAAGACGTTTCTTCACAGAAGAGGATAAAGCTTTTATCTGAAAATGAGTGTGATTTAAAGAGTAAATATATGTACATATACATTATATTGCTGGTAGTAAAAAGCATTTCCTGTTCCTGCAGGAACTCAGCGAGGCCTTTCCTGCTATATTTCTCCTTCCTCCAAGTGCACACAGCCATGTTTGCCTCCGCAGCGTTCAGAGGAACGAGCCGTCACGGCATCTATGGAGACGCCGTCCATGAGGTGGACTGGAGTGTAGGTAGGTCAGCCGAGTCTGGTGTTACTCTGAAAACCAAAACCAACACTGTGTTAGTCCGTCTCTCGTTACTTTCTTATTTCCCTCCTCTGTCGAGGAACACGTCACTCAGTGTGACTCTTTTTTTTGGAAGAAATGGAGAGAGGAAAGAGGACGGTATATCAGGCTTCACACACAATACTTGTTAGTAGGATAAAATACATATTGGTTCAGATGGTTTGACTATCACAGACTTGTCCTTTAATTAACATGATTTATAATGAAATAAAAGAGAAGAGCCAGCAGCTTCTTTCCTTCAACCCTTTAAAGTTTAAATCGTTATAGTATAACGTGACATTTTTACTTCTATTTTGGATTACTATTACCTCTGCATTGCTTTTATATTACAGATTACTTGTACTGTTGCAAACTACATCTAGGAACAGATTACTATTATATCTTACTTCTATTAATACATACACTCCCCTCCAAAAGTATTGGAACAGTGAGGCCAATTCCTTTATTTTTGCTGTAGACTGAAAACATTTGGGTTTGACATCAACAGATGAATATGAGACAAGAGATCAACATTTCAGCTTTTATTTCCAAGTATTTAAATCTGGATCTGATACTTAACTTAGAGGAGAGCATTATTTGTAACAACAGCAAATATTTAGGTGAGCAAAAGTATTGGAACAGATGACTTAACATAGACTACAGTGGATCATACTTAATATCTAGCTGCAGATCATTTGCTTGCAATAACTGCATCAAGCCTGTGACCCACTGACATCACCAAATGTTTGCTGTCTTCTTTTGTGATGCTTTTCTATAATTACCGTAATTTCTGGACTATTGAGCGCACCCACTAAATTTAAAAAGAAAAAAAAAAAGTACATATACAGGCCGCACTTCTAAATTTACATTGAACTTTTACTGTTGCAAATTACATCTAGTAACAGATTACTTTGACTTGCTAATTGCTTCTACATTACTTCTCTTATTACACTTTCCTGATAGTGTTTTGTGTTTGACAGTGTGTGAATTACCTGGAGGCCTGTGTCCTGGTCTCAAAGAACTTCTTCATTGTGTGAAGACTCTCTGTGATCGTGGACAAAGTGGAGACACCTGGAGGAAACGCACAAAGGAAAATGATCAATACACTACTGCCTATTCCTCATCAACAGTTCAACATTACAGCTGAAACTGAACATTTAACTAAATATTTTTATGCCTGACTATAAAGTGACTTATTTCTATTTTGGTTTACTATAACTTTTACCATTACATACTATTTTTCTTTTTACATATTACTTCTAAATTTACATTTAACTTTTGCTGTTTCAAACTACATCTAGTAACAGATTACTTTGACTTGTATTTCACTTCTTATTTCAAACAGTGCAATATCAGTACTCAAATCCAACTATCACTGTGTACACAGTCTTGTAGATATAATGCCCTTTTCTATTGTTGTTGTTGTGACTGATAAAAGATTATGTGGATTATATGGAGACACTGTACACATACAGCTGCCGTCAGACCAGGCTGCAGGAGTTTATGCTGGTCAATATGTCCACTCAACGTTTTCTGGATAGTTACTGTACCTGATGTAAGAACATATAAAGGTGATAGCAGTGACATATGATGGTAAATTTCACCATATTGATAAGAGAATGTAAAGGTACAATATAGGTCAAGTATAAAGGTTTACAATGAGTGGTGGCAGAATATCTTTTAAAAAAATGTTTTTGGTAGCATCAACATACTTCATAGAATTAGTTTTTGCATTATATGCATCACATCTGTTTTTACACACACGGGTGGAGTATCAGAAAGCAGTTATAAAACAATGAGCGCAGTTTGCATAGAAATATTGTGATAACCCATGTGGTTTCTGGGTGTGATGTTGCCGTGGAGAGCAGAGGTCAAAACCACTACCAAATATATCAGTTGTCATAATCCTTGTATGTTTACATTGTGCATTTACTCTTATATCCATTCATACATAATATATCAGTGATCATGGTTTTACTGGAATAATTCCTGGAACAATGAGGCTTTATGTCACAGAATCGTATTCACTTTTCAGTTATGAACTGTACACTGGGCACATATGATCATATTGGTTTAATTGTACAATGCATTTACTCACAGTTATCGTAACATACATTTGGGTTACGTATTAGGGGTCATCATACAGTTATTAAGTTATTGTTATATACTATATGTTATTCAGAAAATGCAGCTTTCGACAACAGCATCTTTTGTCTCAAAGTCTTTTTGGATATTTTATCCAATTTCATCCTGTGTCCAGAGCAGAAAAAAATATTTGGCAATGGAACCATTGTTTGATACTTTTCTTTTGACCATTTGCTGTCACAGATTTGTTTTGTTTGTACTAAATATGAATTCTTTAAGTGGTTTTCGTCAGCTTGTCAGTAATTTATTTATTGGTTTTTGTTGGAGTAGATGAGAGAATTCATACCAAAATGCAGAACACATGTATTTTCTGTGGCAAAAAATAAGACAAATATTGAAGAAAGCTCATACCCACATCAAAGTGTAATAATCAATGTGTCAGTTTTTATTGTCAGTGAAGGTGTTCAAACTTTTGGAATGAAATTCTTTTACAACTTTTTCCCTCCTTTTTGTTCTTTTTAACATATTTTAACAAAATATGTGAATTTTGGTCTGTGTTGCTTTTACTGGTGACTTTTAATAAAGAAAGAAAAACAGCACTTTTGACTGGTTTTTGCTTATGACGTTGTAAATCTGACTAAACAATCATTCATCATTGATTTATTATATATTTAGGTCATGAAGGTAGTTCACAGCAGTTAGATGGTCGAGGTCTTTTATCTAACACTTTGCTTTTCTTTCATCCACTTCAGGTCTTCAGCTGCTGTCCTCTTCTCCTCCTGCACCACGCATTAATCAAGAGGAGAGAGAGAGTAGGGGAATGACCCGCAGTAAAGATCCAGCTGACTATACTGTGACATTATCATGCTTATATATTGTTATATATGATGTTTTGTTTAAAAAATATTTTTTGCTGTTGTTGACTGCAATGTATGTCTGGGAGAATTCACGTTATTCCAAGATGGTAAAATGTGCAGGTCGGGAACGGGAACTGTAATCACGGTTTGAACAATATGACGTGAGCATGGCATCATGAAAGACACCATCCAGTAGCATTATGGGAAATGTAGGAGCAGGGTTTCTGGAAATCAAGAGGCTAAAACTCATTATCTCTAATCTGTCTCTTACGAGTCTGTAAACTTTATGGAAAAAAAGTCAATATGTGGAGGGACAATTTAAAAATGCACAAACTCAAGCTCATTTCTCAAGTTATGGAAGAAAAGCCTGTCACAGTATAATATCTAAATTACTCAGTAGTTTAATCTGGATGAGCCACCCGTAAACAAAATGTCCGTTTTGGGGGAAAAATGTAGCAGTGGTTTGACGAAATACTCCTCCAGCATTAAAATCAGATGTATTTACTCTTTTGCTCACTGATTCTGAATCCCTTTAGAAGCGTGAACACCTCCTCTTCATCTCAGGTAGGGAAAATATAGATTGGCTATACCACACACTATTTATGCATAATGACTTAAGGAAATGCTGAGCTTGGTATTCCAAGTCTCCCTACCTCTCCACAATATATGAGTCCCTTGGGTTACATGTGATAGATTTTTAATCTGTCTTTATAATGTATATATGGGTTCTAACCTCGAGATATATTGCACAGTTTCTTGGGGGTCTGATGCTATTTTCTCGATTTTTACGTCTTTTTAAAATTAACCTTCCACAGTACTTGCATATAAGATCCAAGTGTTTTATAATTTTAAAAAAATGGTTCGATATTTAACAATTTGTGAAAACGCACCTTTAACCGTGTCTTAAAGTGTTTTGGTGCTTAAATGTGTTTACCGTCTCAGTCTCAGATTCGCAATAGTAGTAGAGCATCTTCCTGTTAGCTGACGTATGTCGTCATTGGTCACGACGTGGCTCGTCATTGGTCACGAGCTTCTGGGAGGAGCTGTTCAGAGAGGAGAATCAGATATGAACCACGTTCGAAGCGTCGCCTCCGTTTGCCAGTAGTACGGGGGAACGTCGCCATCGAGGTCCGGATGCTTAAAGTTTTTGTCGAACGCAGGTGAGATGTTAAAACAAGCTCTGTAACTGTTTTTTGTCGAACACGGGTCAGATGCTAAAGCAAACTCTGGAGCTGTTTTTTGTGGAGCTGTTCTGCGGCGGCGGCGGCGAGGTGAGGATAATGCTAATGCTAACACCTGGGTGTTAGCTGTTCTGCGGCGGCGGCGAGGTGAGGCTAATGCTAATGCTAACACCTGGGTGTTAGCATTACCATGCTAACACGTGGCATGGGTGTTAGCATTAGCATTAGTAGCAAGCGTTAACATTAACGTTAGCATAAACATAGAACATTAGCATTAGCCTTATCGTTTGAGGATGTTTTTGGCGATGTTCCCTTTTTGGTATGTCTTTGTTTGTTTGGGTTGAAGTGTAATTGTGTTTCTGTGGCTAATGCGTCCCTGCCACGTTGTTGCCAACCGTTTATTAGTCTGTTTGTCTACAACTGTTTGCATCTCTGTACCATCGCTAGCACGCCATTAGCATACCGTAGCATTTTACTGCTTCTTTGTAGTTTGTAGCTCCAGCTTGTTCATTTTAAGTCAGTTTATGGTGGATTATCGTCGTCACGTTTCTTCTAGTTGCGGGTCTAGCAGTTTTCAGTGTGGCATTGTGCTCATTTTGCAATTTAGTTTTTTGCCTCTTTGGCGTTTGTGTGTCTTTATAGCTTTGTGGTAGTAATCTATCCACAGCCATTCATCGATCCCCTCACCATTTGTTTGTCGTGACTGAAATTATTATTAAAACGATTTTTAAAATGGCTTTTCTCGCTGAGATCAATGAAGTCATATTGTAGTAACATGATGAATTTATTCACCTCAAAAGTCAAAGTGTGATTGTTGGTTGTAGTGTTTAGTTTTCAGTGTTGTATTCTTCTACATTGTTCAGGTGTTGGAGGTGAACTGTTCTTTTTTAATGAGGTTATTTGTTGGACTTGTGTTTTCCAGGTTTACTGGTTCAGCTGCTGCAGCCTGGACACAAACACCAGCTCCCACCTTAAAAAGCAAACAGAGGCCTGGACTACGAAGGGAGTTTAAGCCACTCTGATTTAACTCGGGTTATCAAGGAACGTCGGGGTTGACAGACGTCGGCTGCCTCGATCTGCGTTAACTACAGCGACGGTGAAGATATCAGTAAGTTGAGTCAGTGTTGACTTAATTCTCTGTATGTGGACTGAAGTATAATTAAAAATACCAGAAGTTAAAACCTTGCTTTCAAAAATGTACTTAAATGAAAGTTTTTAAAGTTCACAGTAATGTACATGATTCCATGTGATTTCCCAAATATTTTTTGTGATTGATTCTCAAAGATGTGATGCTTGTTCTTGTCACATGTGACACCTCATTTTCTGAGACACTGTGTTGAAAATGTTGAATACTTTTCTGTGTTTTCATGGTTAAACTGTTGATGAACAGGTCACAATGTATTGATCATTTTTGCTGTGTATGTTCCTCTCTGTATGTCCTGCAGGTGTCTCCACTTCACGTCCACGATCAGAGAGTCTTTGAACAATGAAGGAATTGTTTAGACCAGGACAGAGGCCTCCAGGTAATTCACAAACAGCTTCATCACCTGTCCAACACAGAGCACTGGCATTAAATTATATATCATCTTGGTTATGTGTCTCTCATTTTGTCTGTGTTGCGCCCCCCCCGCCTGTTTTTGTCTCTCGTCTCGTCTCTTGATCAAATTTAGTAAAAGTTTATTTTACGATGGAGAAACAAACATTTCCATCCACTGCTGTTGTGTGAATACGAGCAGCTTCTTCTGTCTTTGTGTAGAAAACAAATTTAACTGATGAATCCAGAACAAGAAGAATTTAGTGCCTTTTTTTCTGTCTCTATCTGCACAGTTTGAGTGTTCAACACCCAGAAACACTTTATTTTGATGTGTTAAAAGTTACATCTATATATTAATGCGTGTTGTGTTTTTCTCCACAGAATTCAAACTGCAACCATTAAATCACAGAGAGAAGAGACAGACATGAAGATGTTTCCAGAAGGTCAGTGTTTATTCTTTTTAGTCTGACTCTGTCATTCTCTCAGCTGCAGTTTGACACAAATATAAAGCTTTAGAACAGAATAGAAACCCTTTAATAAATTGATAAATTGAAAGCCTTTAAATATCAAGTATAAAACCAACCTTCAAAAATTTGCTCTAAAAATAAATGTAAATTACAATTACAAATACATTTAAAACCTTAAATAAATAGGTCTATACATTAAGTATGAAATGGTTTAAAAATACATTTACTGAATAGGATGCTAGCAGGGTGCTAACTGTCACTGTGCTGTGCTGAGTAGGTGCGGTTTCACTGCCTTCAGTGGACACGCTAACAGAGCTCTTTATTTTGTCTAGATTTTGATGTGACTAACTCAGAATGGCATTAGTGCTTTACACAGATTTTAAAAGTGTATATTTCTAAAACCTTTAAAAGTAGGTCTAAGAATTACTTGATTATGAATTGATTATTGTAATATTTTTTTTTTGGGCCTACCACGTGCTAGCACTAAAAGTCTACAAATGGTTCAGAATGCTAACAAACTTTATGAGCATTCACATGTGGTGTTTAACTTCAAAATTCATTAGTCTAAGAGAATATAATTGTGTCTATCTGGTCTCATATAGTGTAGTTTAGTCTTCTTGTGTCTTATTAATTATTTTTTGTCAAATTTCAGCTGTTCATTTCTCTCTGTTTCATAACGCCCTACGTACAGGTCTCAGAGACGCCACCAGTGCCGTCAGTTTCACAAGAACAGCTTCTGACGTCGCGTATCGACGGTTATCCCGTTACGCCACAGAGTCTAGAGCGCTTGGACAGGCGTTCACAGAACCTGTAAACCAAAGCTGGGCCCCTCGCACTTTGTCTGCCTCAGGTAAGATTACAACTGGCAGTCCCTTTTCTTTTAGTGTTTGCATTTGTTTGTACAGCGTCAAAATGTACTGCCAAAGGTGATCTTTAAGCGTCCAAGCTCAGCAGTAGTTGTCTTATATAGTAGTATCATGTCCAACAGACAGAATCACTTCTGTCTCTAACTGACACTCCACCCACTGAAATCAACCCGACTCTACTGATCTCAAAGGACAAAACTTTTGACACTTTACTGTGACATTGAGTATTTTTAACTGTTTTCCATGCCTTAGTATTTTATGACATTTGTTTTTGAGTGTTTTCCAAGCCTTATTATACTATGACATTATTTAAGTGTTGTTGGGTGTTTTTCCACTGTTTGTTATGCCTTGCTGTACTATGACAGTATTTGAGTGTTTTTCCACTGTTTTTCATGCATTATTGTACTATGACATTTTTTTTTGACTGTTTATGACTGTGTTTCATGCCTTACTGTACTATTACTGTTGTTTATGCCTTAGTCTACTATGACCTTTTTTGAGTGTTTTTCATGCCTTACTGTACTATGATGTTTTTTAACTGTTTATTACTGTTTGTCATGCCTTACTGTACTATTACAGTATTTGAGTGTTTGACTGTTTTTCCATTGTTTTTCATGCTTTACTGTACTATGACATTTTCTGACTGTTTATAACTGTTTGTCATGCCTTACTGTACTATTACAGTATTTGAGTGTTTGACTGTTTTTCCATTGTTTTTCATGCTTTACTGTACTATGACATTTTCTGACTGTTTATAACTGTTTGTCATGCCTTACTGTACTATTACAGTATTTGAGTGTTTGACTGTTTTTCCATTGTTTTTCATGCAACACCTAGTTTCCCTAAGGCACGCGTACTCAACGTGCACCAACACACACAAGCACAAATCTTCGCCTTTCTGTCTTTTATGTCATTATGCAGCCCGTGCCCTTATTTTAAGAATTTGAATAAATTTAACAAAATAAAACGACCACATCTTCATTGGTATGAATCCAAAGTAATGCAGCAATGTATTTGTGCTTTTGCTTTTGCTCACATGTTAAGAGTTGATTTTAAAGCGGTGACAAATGTTTTCTCGCTAAAAATTATCAGTAATTATCACAATAAATGTCTGTGTTTATGGTCAGAACATGACAAACACTTGCCAAAAAGAACTTTTTACAAACCTGAGGTAGAAAATCTAACGTAGCAAATCTAAAACCTAACTTGTGCAAGAGGAATCTCATAGTTCTATGTACATTATACAATAAATGTGCATTAATGTTCTCGTTGTCCCTAAGCTAATCAGTGAGCGGAACATGAGGTCGTCTGACAGTACATGATGATGTCTGATTAGGAGCATCAGCTCGAGTAATGTTGGTGTCATATGGCACCAAGCTTAGGCAGAAAACAAACCTCTCATTGTCACTGCTGATCTTTTGTTCCCACCCACAGCTGCAGTCACAAGGTTTCACTAGTGACAGGGAAAGAAAGACACCATGTTCAGAGTAGCTGGACACATTGTGCATAATCAGGTGAGTTGTAATTAGAAAGGAGGATAGGAGTGAGGGGCTTCATGCTGCAAGAAGCCAGATGAGGTGGTTTAAGCATTTTTATGATGATGATATTGATGCACAGTGAGAAAAAGCTTTTATAAAAACACATGTATTTTTGTAAGTAATATTAGCTCACATGATGGTGTGCAGGTAGTGGTGATCATTTAACAGAAATCAATTAACCAATCAATAATCATTTCTTGTTTTGGGGCGGCACGGCGGTGCAGCAAGATGGAGGGTGGAACCGTGGTTCACCCAGGTATTTTGTGTGTGGAGTCTGCAGTCTCCCTGAGTACTCTGGCTTTCTCCAGGTTAGGTTACTTGGTGAAGGTGGGTGTGAAATGTAATGGTTATTGATTACTGCTAATTATTTTCTCAATTAATCATTGAATCATTTTGTTCATAAAAAGCCCCACAGCCAAAATGAATGAATGAAAACCTGCAGATTAACTGATCATTACAGCTCCAATTTAAATATTTAAAAATGACACTGACAGTGACACCTTAGGTTCTGAAAAAGTTTATAGGCCATTTTTATTCAGTAAACAATTCATCAAAGATTTTAAAAATGTGAATAAATCAGAAGAGGTACAGTCCCACCACCAAGTTATAAATAACACCAGAGGATAAAAAGATAAGGCTTAATATCCAGCAGAACTGATCTGGGCACAAACAGGTTAGTGTGTAATAAAGAGCAACAGAGGTGTGCTTTAGCGTGTGTTCTCAGTTGCCAAGTAAAATAAGAGTTCTTTCAGCTTAGTGGCTCAATAGGAAAACAACTGCCTGATTAAATAAGAACGTGTTCTGTGTCTGCTTGCCGAGTCAGGTGACGACGATGAGGTGGAGGTGGAGGAGATACAGCAGCTGACCGTATCCAAACACACGGACAGAGGAGCGCGGCAACGTGGCAACACTCAACTCGAAGTGTGCGCGCGCTGCACGCGCCTGTCATTTTTTTTATCTCTGCGAGTGAACCTTATGAATGAGTTTGTGGATTTATAAAAGAGGTTATTTGACTTATATTAGGCTTTGAAAAGTGCAGTTTAAAGGGTTTTTGCAAAGGAGAAGCAGCCGGATCTGTAAGTTTGGGGGTCAGGAAAAAAGGACAGAAGTTAAAGCAGAAGATGAAATAAAACCCTCATGGGAAGGGGACAGACAGCTGCTGTGGCTCGTGCTCACAACAGCGTGACCCAGCCAAGCTGCGTCAAGTTAGAGAGAGTGACGAGACGACTTCCGTTTTGACGGCGTTTCAAAATAAGAGGCAGAAAGTGTATGTCGTCATTGGTTACGGCGTGGCTCGTCATTGGTCACGAGTTTCTGGGAGGAGCTGTTCAGAGAGGAGAGACGGATATGAACCACGTTTGTGGCATTGCCTCTGTTTGCCAGTACTGCTAGGTCCGGATGCCTAAACTTTTTGTCGAACACAGGTGAGATGCTAAAACAAGCTCTGGAGCTGTTTTGTCGAACACGGGTAAGATTGAACGCTGAGCACACCTGCGGCGGAGGAGGTGAGGCAATTAGCATTAGTAGCAAGCGTTAATGTTAACGTTAGCATAAACGTGGAGCGTTAGCATTAGCCTTATCATTTAACGATGTTTTTTGGCAGGGTTTCCTTCTTGGCATCGTTTTTGTTTGTTTGGGTTAAAGTGTAATTGTGTTTCTGTGGCTAATGCGTCCCTGCCACGTTGTTGCCAACTGTTTTTAGTCTGTTCGTATCTCTGTACCATTACTAGCATACCATTAGCATAACGTAGCATTTTACTGCTTCTTTGTAGTTTGTAGCTCCAGCTTGGTCATTGTAAGTCAGTTTATGGTGGATTATCGTCGTCACGTTTCTTCTAGTTGTGAGTCTAGCAGTTTTCAGTGTGGCATTGATCATTTTGCAATTTAGTTTTTTGCCGTTTGTGTGTCTCTGTAGGTTTGTGGTAGTAATCTATCCGTAGCATGATCAATTTATTCACCTCAAAAGTCAAAGTGTGATTGTTGGTTGTACTTGTGTTTTCCAGGTTTACTGGTTCAGCTGTTGCAGCCTGGACACAAACACCAGCTCCCACCTTAAAAAGCAAGCAGAGGCCTGGACTACGAAGGGATTTTAAGCCACTCTGATTTAACTCGGGTTATCAAGGAACGTCGGGGTTGACAGACGTCGGCTGCCTCGATCTGCGTTAACTACAGCGACGGTGAAGATATCGGTAAGTTGAGTCAGTGTTGACTTAATTCTCAGATGAAGAGCGCACGTTAATTCTGTGGGTTTATGAGAGACTGTAACGACACAATGTAAAAGCGCAGCTGTCAACAAAGTCAGGGAGACTGGTCACGTGTTCTCTGGATTCTGTAATATGAGCTGGAAGGATACGGAAAATATGAAATGATTTTTCAGATACTTGGATTACAGTCAACACGTGGGTCACATGTCTGAAAATGAGCTGTTACTCTCTGTGAATGATGATATGCCTGGAACACTGTATATGTATGAATGTAATGCTGTTATGTTTAGTATGAACTTCATGTTAACAGTATTTCAGCCTCAGTGGAAATCTGAACCTGGATGAAATATAAAGTGGTTCACATTCATATTTCCCATCATTAATACTGCATGTTTTGGTTTGATATAGTAGTAGTGTCCTTTAATGTAGTACTGTCATCCAGCAGTCTTGTCTGGTTTCTTTGTAAATTTAGTGTCCTTTACTTCTATCTCTATCTGTACAGTTTATGTTGATGTGTTAAAAGTTACATCTTTATATGAATGTTTATTGCATTTTTCTCCACGGAATTCAAACTTCAACCATTAAATCACAGAGAGAAGAGACCGACATGAAGATGTTTCCAGAAGGTCAGTGTTTATTGTTTTTAGTCTGACTCTGTCATTCTCTCAGCTGCAGTTTGACACAAAATATAAAGCTTTAGAACAGAATAGAAACCCTTTAATAAATTGATAAATTGAAAGCCTTTAAATATCAAGTATAAAACCAACCTTCAAAAATTAGCTTTTTATATAAATAGTTCTATAAATTAAGTATGAAATCATTTAAAAACACATTTACTGAATAGGATGCTAGCAGGGTGCTAACTGTCACAGTGCTGCACCGAGTAGTTGTGGTTTCAATAGACACGCTAAGAGAGCTCCTTATTTTTTCAAGCCGGAGCCGCACGTTCAGCTTTGTAACCAGACCCAGAAAAGAAAAACACTAAAAAGATGGATAGGCGCGCGACCCAGCCAAGCTGCGTCAAGTTAGAGACAGTGACGAGACGACTTCCGTTTTGACGGCGTTTCAAAATAAGGGGAAGGAAATGTATGTCAGGTCGCGCGCAAGATGGCGCCACTGTAAGAAGTTTTGTCTTGTGCTGTAGAAGCTTTTTCTCTTTCAAAGCTTGACTTTGCTTGTCTTAACGGAAAATAACATGTAAATAGTTCTTCTCACGTTTGAGTATCGCTTGGGGGAAACGCAGTTGAAACTTTGACCCATTTTTGCTTTGTTTTTCGTCACTTTTTCTGTTGGACTCCCACCGTAACTAGCTAACGAAATTGGCATTCTGCTTGCTAGTGTGGCATTCCATCCATCCGGAGACCAACTCCAACTGCCAAACTACCAAACAACTGGTTCTGCTGATATGTCGACTACAGGAGAGGGTATGGAAATGACAATGGATGTGGCAGCGGAGAGTTTAAAACGGTGCCATTCATATGCCGAACAACAACTTGCGGATTTTGATGACTCTCCAAGCGCGAGCCCACAGAAAAAAATCACCCCTCTGTGAGCCGGAGCCATCCAACGCTGTCCTGCTGGCGGCTATTAACAAGCTCATTGAGACGCAGCTCAGTTTCAGGGAGAAACTGGAATCCATAGAGAAGTCCATTGAGAATAATGTCAAGAGGATAGAGAGTTGGCATCCAGAGTGGATCCCCTGGAGCTCCAGATTAAAACCCTGACCGCTGAAAATAAGAAGCTGATGGACAGAGTGAACGACATGGATGCATACTTCAGCATCCACCACGCCGCACTATAGTCCGCTTTTCACACCGGGCACACCGTGACCAAGTCTGGGCGGACGCTAAAACCTCTCAGGTCCTCAAGCAGAAGAACGTGAAGATATCGGAGGACTTAACTCAGCAGGTGAGGGATGCAAGAGCGAAGCTGTGGCCGCTGGTAGAAGAGGCGAGGAGGCCTTTTTGCTATCACTGCTGGTAAGAAGATATCTGCAGAGGACTTGACATGAAGTATTTTCCTGAGTAGGTAGACTCATGTAATTGTGGAAAATTAGATTTTGATGTAGCCTTTGGCAGCTGAGAGGATAGCTCCTGTCCTGAACTTGTTGGGATACTTGTTCCATGGGTCAGTTTTTGGTTTGGTTTGTGAATTCAAGTTTTGAACATTTCTCAACTTGTTGTATTCTGTAACTACTACTAATACTGTTTAAGTAGTTTTTGTTATTCTGTGTTTTGTGTACACAGGTTTGATATTCATTTATCATGTTTATCTCTAAATGTATGAGATTTAACTAAAAGAAAAGCTTTATTTTTATTTTGTAGTCATCAAAATAAGGATGTCTATTTTTTTTTAGGAGACTCATTCCACTTCAAAAGATGAAGCATTTTGGCGCAATCAGTGGGGAGGGAAAGTTATTTTTTCTCAGGAGGTGTTTTAGTTTTACTCCATGTTAAATTTAATGGTGAGATCATATATACAGAGGTTTCAGATGGATTCTGTTAGTAATTCAATGTGGAGATAATATATTTATTTTGGTAATGCTGGGAATTCTAACATCACACTCCTTAAGTTTTTGTCTGACAAAATTCTCCAAGAAATGAACAAATTTTCCTCAGCATCTGTGATTGTTGGCGGTGACTTTAATGAGGCTCCAAACTTATGTACAGATAGAGGTAATCAAGATCATTTTAACCCTGTTTATATTTGATTTAACTGATCATGCTGGAATAGATATTTATTTATCAAATTTAAGTTCTGCTCACCACAACAAACCTGGATACTGGAAGTTAAACTCTTCCTTTCTACAACAATCAGCTTATTGTTTGGGTAATAAACAAATTATCACTAAATTCAACTCAATGTCTGAAATTACACCTACGCTAAAATGGGAGCTACTCAAATTTAAATGTCAAAGTTTTTCAATACGTTTTGGAAAGCAGCAATTAAGAGATCAAAATAAGGCTTATGCTAATAATTTAAAAGAGTTGAATGATTTATTAAATATACCTGTTCCAAGTAATGAAGATAAAGTGCGTTTGCACTCATTAAGGGAAAAATTAGACCTTTTATTCCAGACAAAAACAAGAGGAGCATTCATAAGGTCTCGGGCCAGATGGTTGGAACGTGGAGAAAAGAACTCCTCCTTCTTTTTTAATTTGGAGAAAAAACGTGGTGAGGCCAGAAAAATATCTGCCTTATATATCGATAACAGTCTCTCTGAAAATGATAAAGAAATCTCTTCTTTTATCTCTTAACTTTTATCAAAAGTTATACTCTTCCTCATTTAACCCTCAGGCTTGTAGTGTCTTTTTTGATAAAGTATCCCCATTCATTCCTAAAACTTCCAGGGAGAATTACGAGCTTTGTGAAAGTCCAATTACGCTAGAAGAATCGAAGAAGACTATTACAAAAATGCCAGCTAATAAAAGTCCTGGTCCAGATGGATTGCCTTATGAATTTTATGTAACTTTTTGGGATGATTTAATAAAACATTTGTTGTTGGGAGTGTTTGTGGATTGTGCCAGAAATAAGGAACTGACTGTTTCTATGAAGCAAGGTTTAATATCACTAATCCCTAAACCTGGTAAAGATCTTCTTTATCTGGATAATTGGCGTCTTATAACGTTGCTAAATTCAGACTGCAAAATCCTTGCAGCACTGTACGCCAATAGATAAAAATTTTGCTTAGAGGAAATTATTTCTGTAACACAGTCAGGTTTTATGAAAGGTCGGCACATTGCTAATAATATTCGGCTTGTCCTAGATATTTTAGATTATAGAGACCTGTTTGATCAAAAGTCACTGATTTAGTTTTTGGACTTTTACAAAGCTTTTGATACTCTGGAACACTCGTTTATTTTTGAGGCTTTGCAATATTTTGGGTTCAAAGAAAACTTCAGGAACATCATAAGTACACTCTATACCAATATTAATAGCTGTGTATCCCTGGCACATGGTACTTCTCCTCGCTTTCATATAAACCGTGGGATAAGACAAAAGGTGTCCAATTTCACCTTTCTTATTTTTGGTAGCTGCTGAACTTCTTAATCTGTTCATTGTTAACTGTGTGAATATAGAGGGTATTAAGATAGGTGACAATGTTCTAACCATTAGTCAGCTGGCTGATGACACCTGTCTGTTTCTCCAAAATGAACTTCAAGTCCCTGGGTATCACAATAAGCAAATCTATTAGTGAGAGGATCTCTCAAAACGTTCTGCCAAAAATTGAAAAGTCTAAATCTATCTTCAACTGCTGGTTACAGAGAGACCTTACTCGAATTTTACTTTCTAAGGCAGAAGGTTTATCTAGATTAGCGTACCCAGCTTTATCTTTATATGTAGATCGCAAAACCTGTGCAGCTATTGATTCACTCTTATTTACATTTATTTGGAAACACAAAAATGAGAATATAAAGAGGAAGACAATTATCAGACACTATTCAGAGGGTGGTGTTAATGTGTTAGACTTCCAAACTATCAACAGTATATTCAAACTCAACTGGATAAAACATTGTCTAGCACATACTAATGCGCCATGGTTTTTTATTCCCAATTTTTTGTTTAATAAATGTGGTGGTTAATTTACTTTACCTCAAGTGAATTGCCTGTTAAGCTTGCCAACTTCCATAAGCAAGCCCTGGACACATGGGAAATTGCTTTCAAACACAACTTTTCTCCTCACACATGTATCTTATGCAATAATCAACATATTGTTTACAAGAATAAGATCTTATTTTTAAAGATTGGTACGATCAGGGGGTTATGTTTGTTTTTGATCTTGTGAATGATAAGGGGGACCTAGCTGCATATGAAGAATTCACCCAACGAAAAGGATTAGACTTATCTCGCTCTTTGCACTCCAGAGTACTCAAAAGTATACCCACTAGTTTGTTGTCTCTTATTAGAGCGCCTGTTCTGTACACACCTCTCTCAGGAATGAGTCCTGCTCTGTGGCTGGGTGGAAAGGTTCTTGAGGAACGTTCATGTAACAGTGCTCATATTAGGTCAGTTTGTACTTTTGTTCATAGTCAGTATCCAAACTCATTTCATCGTTGGAGAGTGATGTTTCCTGAAATCAGTAACAACATCTGGACTGAATTTAATAGATTTTTTTGTCTCCAATAAAGTTAAAGAAATACATATTAAAATCTTACATAGATATTATCCCCGTAATGAATTCATTAACAGATTTAGACCTGATGTGTCCCCTTTATGTTCCTTCTGCAAAAAAGAGATTGAGTCTTTATGTCATGTGTTTTATGGATGTGCCTATTCTACTAACTTCTGGACTCTATTATCTTTATTGATTTGGGAATATCATAAAGTTTTGGTCACTTTTACTGAAAATATGGTCTTATTCTTAAATGTTGACTGTAACAATGAGGAAGTTAAAAATGTAATCAAACTGCTGTGTCTCTTGGGTAAATTTCACATCCATAAGGCTAGATTTCTCCAGGCCAAGCCAAATGTATCTTTGTTTTATATGGAGTGCAAATCTTTTAATGACGCTATAGGTAAAATTAGTAAGAATAAGAAAGCTTTCAAGACATCCAATCTTTTGGAAAGTATTATACGTCATATCAATAGGTAATTTTTTTTCCTTTCTCCTCTGCTTTTTGTGTGATATTCATTATGTACTCCTTGTGTCTCCCTGTATGTTTGGATGATGTCATGTTTGTTTGTTAGTGTCTTTAATGTGATAATAAAGTGTTAAAAAAAGAAAAAAAAAAAAAAGAAAGAAAGCGTATGTCGTCATTGGTTACGGCGTGGCTCGTCACTGGTCACGAGTTTCTGGGAGGAGCTGTTCAGAGAGGAGAGACGGATATGAGCCACGTTTGTAGCATTGCCTCTGTTTGCCAGTACTGCTAGGTCCGGATGCCTAAACTTTTTGTCGAACACGGGTGAGATGCTAAAACAAGCTCTGGAGCTGTTTTGGTCGAACACGGGTGAGATGCTAAAACAAACTCTGGAGTTGTTTTTTCGAACACAGGTCAGATGCTAAAAGAAACTGTGGAGTTGTTTTTTGTGGAGCTGTTCTGCGGCGGCGGCGAGGTGAGGCTAATGCTAATGTTAACACCTGGGTGTTAGCTAACACCCAGGTGTTAGCATTACCATGCTAACACGTGGCGTGGGTGTTGGCATTAGCATTAGTAGCAAGCCAAACTGTGGAGCTGTTTTTGTCGAACACGGGTGAGATGCTAAAACAAACTGTGGAGCTGTTTTTGTCGAACACGGGTAAGATTGAACGCTGAGCACACCTGCGGCGGAGGAGGTGAGGCAATTAGCATTAGTAGCAAGCGTTAACATTAACGTTAGCATAAACAGAGCGTTAGCATTAGCCTTATCATTTGAGGATGTTTTTGACGATGTTCCTTTTTTGCTATGTCTTTGTTTGTTTGGGTTGAAGTGTAATTGTGTTTCTGTGGCTAATGCGTCCCTGCCACGTTGTTGCCAACCGTTTATTAGTCTGTTTGTCTACAACTGTTTGCATCGCTGTACCATCACTAGCACGCCATTAGCATACCGTAGCATTTTACTGCTTCTTTGTAGTTTGTAGCTCCAGCTTGGTCATTGTAAGTCAGTTTATGGTGGATTATCGTCGTCACGTTTCTTCTAGTTGCGGGTCTAGCAGTTTTCAGTGTGGCATTGATCATTTTGCAATTTAGTTTTTTGCCTCTTTGGCGTTTGTGTGTCTCTGTAGCTTTGTGGTAGTAATCTATCCATAGCCATTGATTGATCCCCTCACCATTTGTTTGTCGTGAGTGAAATTATTATAAAAACGATTTTTAAAATGGCTTTTCTCGCTGAGATCAATGAAGTCATATTGTAGTAACATGATGAATTTATTCACCTCAAAAGTCAAAGTGTGATTGTTGGTTGGACTTGTGTTTTCCAGGTTTACTGGTTCAGCTGTTGCAGCCTGGACACAAACACCAGCTCCCACCTTAAAAAGCAAGCAGAGGCCTGGACTACGAAGGGAGTTTAAGCCACTCTGATTTAACTCGGGTTATCAAGGAACGTCGGGGTTGACAGACGTCGGCTGCCTCGATCTGCGTTAACTACAGCGATGGTTAAGATGTCAGTAAGTTGAGTCAGTGTCGACTTAATTCTCGTAATTCTCAGATGAAGAGCGCACGTTTATTCTGTGGGTTTACGAGGAATTTAAAGAGACTCTAACGTCACCGCAGTAAAACCGCAGCTGTCAACAAAGCCAGGGAGACTGGTCACGTGTTCTCTGGATTCTTAATCTGTAATATGAGTTGCAAGGACACGGAAAATATGTGATGATTTTTTCAGATACTTGGATTACAGTCAACACGTGGCTCACATGTCTGAAAATGAGCTGTTACTCTCTGTGAATGATGATCTGCCTGGAACACTCTGGCTGTATATGTATGATTATACAAGAAGTAGTTCTGACCGAACAATCTGATTGGTCCACAAGACATTTAGAATGCGCTCAAATCAGCATGACAGCACACCTTACTCATCACTAAAAATATTACTCCGCCATATACATTTTACTTTATTGGTAATAGTTGTATATCGCAAGATTACACTCGAGGGTGTCCTTTAACGTCATTTGAGCAAAGCGCCTCGGCTTTCTCCATCAGCTGTGCCGGCGACACGGCGCTATAACTTAAAATTCATGTAAAAGTTTGCGGATGCAGAAGCTACATCTGTGTGAGTAAATAAACACAGCGTCTTTGTTATAACGCGGTTGATAAAAGTAAGCATTCATTTGTGCAGCCGACTCATTCACTCATCTGGGACTAGAAAATTATTTCTGTTGCTAGGTCGTTACTAAGGCTCTGATTATTTGCCGTAGTGATAAACTCGGTTCCATTACACGTAGGAGTCCGCTGACGTGACTGATTGCGTTCCAGTTAATAGTCAGACCCCATGTATTTCTATGGAAACGGGAAAAGCACTCGCTAAAACCTTTTAATTTTGAGAGCAAATTGCTCCTCAACATGAACAGATTTTGATTATACATTTTACTTTGTTGGTAATAGTTGTATAATCGCAATATTAAACTCGAGGGTGTGCTTTAACTTCATTTGAGCACTTCAGTGATGCTTGCGGACCGAGGCGCGTTAAAGCACACCCTCTCGGTTAATATTGCTTAAATGTAATGCTGTTATGTTTAGTATGAACTTCATGTTAACAGTATTTCAGCCTCAGTGGAAATCTGAACCTGGATGAAATATAAAGTGGTACACATTCATATTTGCCATCATTAATACTGCATGTTTTGGTTTGATATAGTAGTAGTGTTATTTAATATAGTACTGTCATCCAGCAGTCTTGTGTAGTTTGTGCTGTTGTTGTTGCTGTAGTAGTCTAATATAATAGTAGTCTAATGTAGTACTGTCATCCAGTAGTCTTGTCTGGTTTCTTTGTAAATTTAGTGTCCTTTACTTCTATCTCTATCTGTACAGTATATGTTGATGTGTGAAAAGTTACATCATCTCCCAATGGAGGGGGGACGCCCGCTTCCGCCCCAAGCACTCCGGGCAGCAGCCTGCCTCGCCCCACCTCCTTTGTGGGCACCACAAGCTCCACCCCCCGCAACAAGGTGACCCAACCAGTGCGAAGGTAAACCATTTGTTTTATTCCTTAAAAACACAACTGTATACTTGCTCTTGGATGAAAATTCAGGGTTTCTCTCCTACTCATTCTCCTTTTTCCTCAGTTTACTGACACCTCCAAAGAGCTTGTCCACCCTCAGTGCACTTCGTGACAGCACCCAGAGAGATGGCTGCTACTGACGAGCGGAGGAAAAGGTCCAGTAGTGCATTGGCACTCCGCTGGCTGGGGTAACTCACTACACCTCAACGTAACATCTTTCATAAGGGGATATTGAATGGGTTTGACCAAAAAGTAACCTTAGATCTGAGAGATGCTGCATAGAATAGGTAGATGTTACCACAGTTGAGGGTCTGATCTGTTCTCTGACTGATCTCTCATGTCATCCATTCAATCCTAAGCAGAAGCTTCACACTCGTAGGCTGAGTTTGGTCCGTGCCAAGGGGGAGTTGGTCCCTAGTTGCTCTGTTGCAATAAACCACTGGCTGTAGGGTATCCGTCATACTAACCTGCTAAAGAGGGCTGCCAGTTTTTATGAAATGAGCCTCACGATACTGTATGTATTTATATATTTATTTTAGGTAATTTTAGGTGGACTAATCAGGTTTTTTTTCCCTCTGGCAACAGGCGCCATTAATGCTGCTAAAATGTAATCAGTCCCTCTTAGTTTGGGCGCATTTGGTGTAATTTTTACAAGTAAGACATTAAAGTATGTATTGGTGTACAAAGCTAACTATTAAGTGTGCATATATTGATGCAATATGACTGATTTTTAAATGTGAATTTTGACCAAAATGAAAATGTATGATTGTGTTTACAAAATTGTCACCATCACAAAACTTTGTGCATATTAATACTTTCAAATTGTTTAACAACCTATAAGGGAAACTGTTCTTGTTGCATTTTGTATACATTTCTGAATTTACTGATATTTTTATGTTCTGTTTACCAATGTTTGCACTTCTTTTAAGTTGGCTCCTCTGGATTTAGGGGGGGAAAAACGTTAATTCAGAGATTTCACAGTTAACCACGGCATAATGTAGCACATTTGCTCTGTAATATTTGTCTTGGGGTTTTAAATGACCGTTAACATGGCACATCTCACAAACTGTGACACTTTTGTTGCTGTGATGGACTGAATGAGTGAAGCATTTTAATAAAATACACTGTTTTCCCCTTAAATTGAATTTATCTCAAAATGATTTAACAATAACCATAACGATAACTATGTTGAGGCATGCAAACTAAAATTAACATAGCATAGGCATCACAAAGAACTAGGTCTTTCATGTTTTATGATGCCACCTAGTGGTAGAGCTTGGTGATGTTTCATTCAGTCTTTGAACAGTCAGAACTTTCTTCTGTTGAGTCTTGGTGGTTTGTTTTTTTTCTAATATTGAAATGGTATTTCAGTCATCTGCCAGTATGCCTTGTATATGCAGAATTGTATCACTCTTCATTCATCTTTTGCTTTACAGTTATAAACTGTACACTGGGCACATATGATCATATTGGTTTAATTGTACAATGCCTTTACTCACAGTTATCGTAACATACATTTGCGTTACGTATTAGGGGTCATCATACAGTTATTAAGTTATTGTTATATACTATATGTTGTTCAGAAAATGCAGGTTTCGACAACAGCATCCTTTGTCTCAAAATCTTTTTGGATATTTTATCCAATTTCATCCTGTGTCCAGAACAGAAAAAAATATTTGGAACCATTGTTTGATACTTTTCTTTTGACCATTTGCTGTCACAGATTTGTTTTGTTTGTACTAAATATGAATTCTTTAAGTGGTTTTCGTCAGCTTGTCAGTAATTTATTTATTGTTTTTTGTTAGAGTAGATGAGAGAATTCATGCCACAATGCAGAACACATGTATTTTCTGTGGCAAAAAATAAGACAAATATTGAAGAAAGCTCATACCCACATCAAAGTGTAATAATCAATGTGTCACTGTTTTTCAGTTTTTATTGTCAATTAAGGTGTTCAAAATATAGATTTTTAATCTGTCTTTATAATGTATATATGGGTTCTAACCTCTAGATATATTGCACAGTTTCTTGGGGGTCTGATGCTATTTTCTCGATTTTTACGTCTTTTTAAAATTAACCTTCCACAGTACTTGCATATAAGATCCAAGTTTTTTATAATTAAAAAAAATGGTTCGATATTTAACAATTTGTGAAAACGCACCTTTAACCGTGTCTTAAAGTGTTTTGGTGCTTAAATGTGTTTACCGTCTCAGTCTCAGATTCGCAATAGTAGTAGAGCATCTTCCTGTTAGCTGACGTATGTCGTCATTGGTCACGAGCTTCTGGGAGGAGCTGTTCAGAGAGGCGAATCAGATCTGAACCACGTTCGAAGCGTCGCCTCCGTTTGCAAGTAGTGCGGGAGAACGTCACCACCGAGGTCCGGATGCTTAAAGTTTTTGTCGAAAAGCAGGTGAGATGCTAAAAGAAACTCTGGAGCTGTTTTTTGTGGAGCTGTTCTGCGGCGGCGAGGTGAGGCTAATGTTAACACCTGGGTATTAGCATTAGCATTAGTAGCAAGCGTTAACATTAACGTTAGCATAAACATAGAGCGTTAGCATTAGCCTTATCGTTTGAGGATGTTTTTGGCGATGTTCCCTTTTTGCTATGTCTTTGTTTGTTTGGGTTGAAGTGTAATTGTGTTTCTGTGGCTAATGCGTCCCTGCCACGTTGTTGCCAACCGTTTATTAGTCTGTTTGTCTACAACTGTTTGCATCGCTGTACCATCACTAGCACGCCATTAGCATACCGTAGCATTTTACTGCTTCTTTGTAGTTTGTAGCTCCAGCTTGGTCATTGTAAGTCAGTTTATGGTGGATTATCGTCGTCACGTTTCTTGTGGTTGCGGGTCTAGCAGTTTTCAGTGTGGCATTGATCATTTTGCAATTTAGTTTTTTGCCTCCTTGGCGTTTGTGTGTCTCTGTAGGTTTGTGGTAGTAATCTATCCATAGCCATTGATTGATCCCCTCACCATTTGTTTGTCGTGAGTGAAATTATTATAAAAACGATTTTAAAAATGGCTTTTCTCTCTGAGATCAATGAAGTCATATTGTAGTAGCATGATTAATTTAGTCACCTCAAAAGTCAAAGTGTGATTGTTGGTTGTACTTGTGTTTTCCAGGTTTACTGGTTCAGCTGCTGCAGTCTGGACACAAACACCAGCTCCCACCTTAAAAAGCAAACAGAGGCCTGGACTACGAAGGGAGTTTAAGACACTCTGGTTTAACTCGGGTTATCAAGGAACGTCGGGGTTGACAGACGTCGGCTGCCTCGATCTGCGTTAACTACAGCGATGGTTAAGATATCAGTAAGTTGAGTCAGTGTTGACTTAATCCTCTGTGGACTGAAGTATAATTAAAAATACCAGAAGTTAAAACCTTGCTTTCAAAAATGTACTTAAATGAAAGTTTTTAAAGTTCACAGTAATGTACATGATTCGACAAATAGTTATTGTGATTGATTCTCAAAGATGTAATGCTTTTTCTTGTCATATGTGACACCTCATTTTTTGAGACACTCCTCTAATGTTTGGAAAATGTTGTGGTTCAGCTGTAATGTTGAATACTTTTCTGTGTTTTCATGGTTAAACTGTTGATGAACAGGTCACAGTGTAGTGATCATTGTGCTTTGTATGTTTCTCTCTGTATGTCCTCCAGGTGTCTCCACTTCATGTCCACGATCAGAGAATCTTTGAACAATGAAGGAATTGTTTAGACCAGGACAGAGGCCTCCAGGTAATTCACAAACAGCTTCATCACCTGTCCAACACAGAGCACTGCCATTAAATTATATATCATGTTGGTTATGTGTCTCTCATTTTGTCTGCATCTCTTGACCAAATGTAGTTAAAATTTATCTTACGTTGGAGAAACAAACATTTCCATCCACTGCTGTTGTGACTTCTCCAGTCAGAGCAGCTTCTTCTGTGTTTGTGTAGAAAACAAATGTAACTGATGAATCCAGAACAAGAAGAATTTAGTGTCTTTTAATTCTGTCTGTATCTGCACAGTTTATGTTGATGTGTTCAAAGTTACATCTTTATATGAATGTTTGTTGTGTTTTTCTCCACAGAATTCCAACTTGAAGCATTAAATCACAGAGAGAAGAGACAGACATGAAGATGTTTCCAGAAGGTCAGTGTTTATTTTTTAGTCTGACTCTGTCATTATCTCAGGTGCAGTTTGACACAAATATAAAACTTTAGAACAGAATAGAAACTTCAAAATTTATTAGTCTAAGAGAATATAATTGTGTCTATCTGGTCTCATATAGTGTAGTTTAGTCTTCTTGTGTCTTATTAATTATTTTTTGTCAAATTTCAGCTGTTGATTTTTCTCTGTTTCATAACGCCCTACGTACAGGTCTCAGAGACGCCACCAGTGCCGTCAGTTTCACAAGAACAGCTTCTGACGTCGCGTATCGACGGTTATCCCGTTACGCCACAGAGTCTAGAGCGCTTGGACAGGCGTTCACAGAACCTGTAAACCAAAGCTGGGGCTCTCGCACTTTGTCTGCCTCAGGTAAGATTACAACTGGCAGTCCCTTTTCTTTTAGTGTTTGCATTTGTTTGTACAGCCTCAAAATGTACTGCCAAAGGTGATCTTTAAGTGTCCAAGCTCAGCAGTAGTTGTCTTATATAGTAGTATCATGTCCAACAGACAGAATCACTTCTATGTCTAACTGACACTCCACTGAAATCAACCCGACTCTACTGATCTCAAAGGACAAAACTTTTGACACTTTACTGTGACATTGAGTATTTTTAACTGTTTTCCATGCCTTAGTATTTTATGACATTTGTTTTTGAGTGTTTTCCAAGCCTTATTATACTATGACATTATTTAAGTGTTGTTGGGTGTTTTTCCACTGTTTGTTATGCCTTACTGTACTATGATGTTTTTTGACTGTTTTTCATGCATTATTGTGTACTATTACAGTATTTGAGTGTTTATTACTGTTTTTCATGCCTTACTGTGCTTTTACAATATTTGAGTGTTTGTGACTGTTTTTCCATTGTTTTTTTTGCGTGGCATTATCCAACTTGCCTGTCTTTTATGTCATTATGCAGCCCGTGCCCTTATTTTAAGAATTTGAATAAATTTAACAAAATAAAACGACCACATCTTCATTGGTATGAATCCAAAGTAATGCAGCAATGTATTTGTGCTTTTGCTTTTGCTCACATGTTAAGAGTTGATTTTAAAGCGGTGACAAATGTTTTCTCGCTAAAAATTATCAGTATTTATCACAATAAATGTCTGTGTTTATGGTCAGAACATGACAAACACTTGCCAAAAAGAACTTTTTACAAACCTGAGGTAGAAAATCTAACGTAGCAAATCTAAAAGCTAACTTGCGCAAGAGGAATCTCATAGTTCTATGCACATTATACAATAAATGTGCATTAATGTTCTCGTTGTCCCTAAGCTAATCAGTGAGCGGAACATGAGGTCGTCTGACAGTACATGATGATGTCTGATTAGGAACATCAGCTCGAGTAATGTTGGTGTCATATGGCACCAAGCTTAGGCAGAAAACAAACCTCTCATTGTCACTGCTGATCTTTTGTTCCCACCCACAGCTGCAGTCACAAGGTTTCACTAGTGACAGGGAAAGAAAGACACCATGTTCAGAGTAGCTGGACACATTGTGCATAATCAGGTGAGTTGTAATTAGAAAGGAGGATAGGAGTGAGGGGCTTCATGCTGCAAGAAGCCAGTTGAGGTGGTTTAAGCATTTTTATGATGATGATATTGATGCACAGTGAGAAAAAGCTTTTATAAAAACACAAGAAATGTATTTTTGTAAGTAATATTAGCTCAGATGATGGTGTGCAGGTAGTGGTGATCATTTAACAGAAATCAATTAACCAATCAATAATCATTTCTTGTTTTGGGGCGGTGCGGCGGTGCAGCAAGATGGAGGGTGGAACCCTGGTTCACCCAGGTATTTTGTGTGTGGAGTCTGCAGTCTCCCTGAGTACTCTGGCTTTCTCCAGGTTAGGTTACTTGGTGAAGGTGGGTGTGAATAGCTGTTAGTCTCTATATGTCAGCTCTGCAAATCAAATTTAATGGTTATTGATTACTGCTAATTATTTTCTCAATTAATCATTGAATCATTTTGTTCATAAAAAGCCCCACAGCCAAAACGAATGAATGAAAACCTGCAGATTAAACTGATCATTACAGCTCCAATTTAAATATTTAAAAATGACACTGACAGTGACACCTTAGGTTCTGAAAAAGTTTATAGGCCATTTTTATTCAGTAAACAATTCATCAAAGATTTTAAAAATGTGAATAAATCAGAAGGGGTACAGTCCCACCACCAAGTTATAAATAACACCAGAGGATAAAAAGATAAGGCTTAATATCCAGCAGAACTGATCTGGGCACAAACAGGTTAGTGTGTAATAAAGAGCAACAGAGGTGTGCTTTAGCGTGTGTTCTCAGTTGCCAAGTAAAATAAGAGTTCTTCCAGCTTAGTGGCTCAATAGGAAAACAACTGCCTGATTAAATAAGAACGTGTTCTGTGTCTGCTTGCCGAGTCAGGTGACGACGACGAGGTGGAGGTGGAGGAGATACAGCAGCTGACCGTATCCAAACACACGGACAGAGGAGCGCGGCAACGTGGCAACACTCAACTCGAAGTGTGCGCGCGCTGCACGCGCCTGTCATTCAAAACAATATTTATGCCATGGAAAAACTAAACAGATGAAGCCTTCACCACAATGAAATGAAGGGTGAGATTTTTTTTTATCTCTGCGAGTGAACCTTATGAATGAGTTTGTGGATTTATAAAAGAGGTTATTTGACTTATATTAGGCTTTGAAAAGTGCAGTTTAAAGGGTTTTTGCAAAGGAGAAGCAGCCGGATCTGTAAGTTTGGGGGTCAGGAAAAAAGGACAGAAGTTAAAGCAGAAGATGAAATAAAACCCTCATGGGAAGGGGACAGACAGCTGCTGTGGCTCGTGCTCACAACAGCGTGACCCAGCCAAGCTGCGTCAAGTTAGAGAGAGTGACGAAACGACTTCCGTTTTGACGGCGTTTCAAAATAAGAGGCAGAAAGTGTATGTCGTCATTGGTTACAGCGTGGCTCGTCATTGGTCACGAGTTTCTGGGAGGAGCTGTTCAGAGAGGAGACGGATATGAACCACGTTTGTGGCATTGCCTCTGTTTGCCAGTACTGCTAGGTCCGGATGCCTAAACTTTTTGTCGAACACAGGTGAGATGCTAAAACAAGCTCTGGAGCTGTTTTGTCGAACACGGGTAAGATTGAACGCTGAGCACACCTGCGGCGGAGGAGGTGAGGCAATTAGCATTAGTAGCAAGCGTTAATGTTAACGTTAGCATAAACGTGGAGCGTTAGCATTAGCCTTATCATTTAACGATGTTTTTTGGCAGGGTTTCCTTCTTGGCATCGTTTTTGTTTGTTTGGGTTGAAGTGTAATTGTGTTTCTGTGGCTAATGCGTCCCTGCCACGTTGTTGCCAACTGTTTTTAGTCTGTTCGTATCTCTGTACCATTACTAGCATACCATTAGCATAACGTAGCATTTTACTGCTTCTTTGTAGTTTGTAGCTCCAGCTTGGTCATTGTAAGTCAGTTTATGGTGGATTATCGTCGTCACGTTTCTTCTAGTTGTGAGTCTAGCAGTTTTCAGTGTGGCATTGATCATTTTGCAATTTAGTTTTTTGCCGTTTGTGTGTCTCTGTAGGTTTGTGGTAGTAATCTATCCGTAGCATGATCAATTTATTCACCTCAAAAGTCAAAGTGTGATTGTTGGTTGTACTTGTGTTTTCCAGGTTTACTGGTTCAGCTGTTGCAGCCTGGACACAAACACCAGCTCCCACCTTAAAAAGCAAGCAGAGGCCTGGACTACGAAGGGAGTTTAAGCCACTCTGATTTAACTCGGGTTATCAAGGAACGTCGGGGTTGACAGACGTCGGCTGCCTCGATCTGCGTTAACTACAGCGACGGTGAAGATATCGGTAAGTTGAGTCAGTGTCGACTTAATTCTCAGATGAAGAGCGCACGTTAATTCTGTGGGTTTATGAGAGACTGTAACGACACAATGTAAAAGCGCAGCTGTCAACAAAGTCAGGGAGACTGGTCACGTGTTCTCTGGATTCTTAATCTGTAATATGAGTTGCAAGGACACGGAAAATATGTGATGATTTTTCAGATACTTGGATTACAGTCAACACGTGGGTCACATGTCTGAAAATGAGCTGTTACTCTCTGTGAATGATGATATGCCTGGAACACTGTATATGTATGAATGTAATGCTGTTATGTTGAGTATGAACTTCATGTTAACAGTATTTCAGCCTCAGTGGAAATCTGAACCTGGATGAAATATAAAGTGGTTCACATTCATATTTCCCATCATTAATACTGCATGTTTTGGTTTGATATAGTAGTAGTGTTATTTAATGTAGTACTGTCATCCAGTAGTCTTGTCTGGTTTCTTTGTAAATTTAGTGTCCTTTACTTCTAGCTCTATCTGTACAGTTTATGTTGATGTGTTAAAAGTTACATCTTTATATGAATGTTTATTGCATTTTTCTCCACGGAATTCAAACTTCAACCATTAAATCACAGAGAGAAGAGACAGACATGAAGATGTTTCCAGAAGGTCAGTGTTTATTCTTTTTAGTCTGACTCTGTCATTATCTCAGCTGCAGTTTGACACAAAATATAAAGCTTTAGAACAGAATAGAAACCCTTTAATAAATTGATAAATTGAAAGCCTTTAAATATCAAGTATAAAACCAACCTTCAAAAATTAGCTTTTTATATAAATAGTTATATAAATTAAGTATGAAATCATTTAAAAACACATTTACTGAATAGGATGCTAGCAGGGTGCTAACTGTCACAGTGCTGCACCGAGTAGTTGTGGTTTCAATAGACACGCTAACAGAGCTCCTTATTTTTTCAAGCCGGAGCCGCACGTTCAGCTTTGTAACCAGACCCAGAAAAGAAAAACACTAAAAAGATGGATAGGCGCGCGACCCAGCCAAGCTGCGTCAAGTTAGAGACAGTGACGAGACTTCCGTTTTGACGGCGTTTCAAAATAAGGGGAAGAAAATGTATGTCAGGTCGCGCGCAAGATGGCGCCACTGTAAGAAGTTTTGTCTTGTGCTGTAGAAGCTTTTTCTCGTTCAAAGCTTGACTTTGCTTGTCTTAACGGAAAATAACATGTAAATAGTTCTTCTCACGTTTGAGTATCGCTTGGGGGAAACGCAGTTGAAACTTTGACCCATTTTTGCTTTGTTTTTCGTCACTTTTTCTGTTGGACTCCCACCGTAACTAGCTAACGAAATTGGCATTCTGCTTGCTAGTCTGGCATTCCATCCATCCGTAGACCAACTCCAACCGCCAAACTACCAAACAACTGGTTCTGCTGATATGTCGACTACAGGAGAGGGTATGGAAATGACAATGGATGTGGCAGCGGAGAGTTTAAAACGGTGCCATTCATATGCCAAACAACAACTTGCGGATTTTGATGACTCTCCAAGCGCGAGCCCACAGAAAAAAATCAGCCCGCTGTGAGCCGGAGCCCTCCAACGCTGTCCTGCTGGCGGCTATTAACAAGCTCATTGAGACGCAGCTCAGTTTCAGGGAGAAACTGGAATCCATAGAGAAGTCCATTGAGAATAATGTCAAGAGGATAGAGAGTTGGCATCCAGAGTGGATCCCCTGGAGCTCCAGATTAAAACCCTGACCGCTGAAAATAAGAAGCTGATGGACAGAGTGAACGACATGGATGCATACTTCAGCATCCACCACGCCGCACTATAGTCCGCTTTTCACACCGGGCACACCGTGACCAAGTCTGGGCGGACGCTAAAACCTCTCAGGTCCTCAAGCAGAAGAACGTGAAGATATCGGAGGACTTAACTCAGCAGGTGAGGGATGCAAGAGCGAAGATGTGGCCGCTGGTAGAAGAGGCGAGGAGGCCTTTTTGCTATCACTGCTGGTAAGAAGATATCTGCAGAGGACTTGACATGAAGTATTTTCCTGAGTAGGTAGACTCATGTAATTGTGGAAAATTAGATTTTGATGTAGCCTTTGGCAGCTGAGAGGATAGCTCCTGTCCTGAACTTGTTGGGATACTGTTTGTGAATTCAAGTTTTGAACATTTCTCAACTTGTATTCTGTAACTACTACTAATACTGTTTAAGTAGTTTTTGTTATTCTGTGTTTTGTGTACACATGTTTGATATTCATTTATCATGTTTATCTCTAAATGTATGAAATTTAACTAAAAGAAAAGCTTTATTTTTATTTTGTAGTCATCAAAATAAGGATGTCTATTTTTTTCAGGAGACTCATTCCACTTCAAAAGATGAAGCATTTTGGCGCAATCAGTGGGGAGGGAAAGTTATTTTTTCTCATGGTACTAATTTCTCAGGAGGTGTTTTAGTTTTACTCCATGTTAAATTTAATGGTGAGATCATATATACAGAGGTTTCAGATGGATTCTGTTAGTAATTCAATGTGGAGATAATATATTTATTTTGGTAATGCTGGGAATTCTAACATCACACTCCTTAAGTTTTTGTCTGACAAAATTCTCCAAGAAATGAACAAATTTTCCTCAGCATCTGTGATTGTTGGCGGTGACTTTAATGAGGCTCCAAACTTATGTACAGATAGAGGTAATCAAGATCATTTTAACCCTGTTTATATTTGATTTAACTGATCATGCTGGAATAGATATTTATTTATCAAATTTAAGTTCTGCTCACCACAACAAACCTGGATACTGGAAGTTAAACTCTTCCTTTCTACAACAATCAGCTTATTGTTTGGGTATTAAACAAATTATCACTAAATTCAACTCAATGTCTGAAATTACACCTACGCTAAAATGGGAGCTACTCAAATTTAAATGTCAAAGTTTTTCAATACGTTTTGGAAAGCAGCAATTAAGAGATCAAAATAAGGCTTATGCTAATAATTTAAAAGAGTTGAATGATTTATTAAATATACCTGTTCCAAGTAATGAAGATAAAGTGCGTTTGCACTCATTAAGGGAAAAATTAGACCTTTTATTCCAGACAAAAGCAAAGGGAGCATTCATAAGGTCTCGGGCCAGATGGTTGGAACGTGGAGAAAAGAACTCCTCCTTCTTTTTTAATGTGGAGAAAAAAGGTGGTGAGGCCAGAAAAATATCTGCCTTATATATCGATAACAGTCTCTCTGAAAATGATAAAGAAATCTCTTCTTTTATCTCTTAACTTTTATCAAAAGTTATACTCTTCCTCATTTAACCCTCAGGCTTGTAGTGTCTTTTTTGATAAAGTATCCCCATTCATTCCTAAAACTTCCAGGGAGAATTACGAGCTTTGTGAAAGTCCAATTACGCTAGAAGAATCGAAGAAGACTATTACAAAAATGCCAGCTAATAAAAGTCCTGGTCCAGATGGATTGCCTTATGAATTTTATGTAACTTTTTGGGATGATTTAATAAAACATTTGTTGTTGGGAGTGTTTGTGGATTGTGCCAGAAATAAGGAACTGACTGTTTCTATGAAGCAAGGTTTAATATCACTAATCCCTAAACCTGGTAAAGATCTTCTTTATCTGGATAATTGGCGTCTTATAACGTTGCTAAATTCAGACTACAAAATCCTTGCAGCACTGTACGCCAATAGATAAAAATTTTGCTTAGAGGAAATTATTTCTGTAACACAGTCAGGTTTTATGAAAGGTCGGCACATTGCTAATAATATTCGGCTTGTCCTAGATATTTTAGATTATAGAGACCTGTTTGATCAAAAGTCACTGATTTAGTTTTTGGACTTTTACAAAGCTTTTGATACTCTGGAACACTCGTTTATTTTTGAGGCTTTGCAATATTTTGGGTTCAAAGAAAACTTCAGGAACATCATAAGTACACTCTATACCAATATTAATAGCTGTGTATCCCTGGCACATGGTACTTCTCCTCGCTTTCATATAAACCGTGGGATAAGACAAAAGGTGTCCAATTTCACCTTTCTTATTTTTGGTAGCTGCTGAACTTCTTAATCTGTTCATTGTTAACTGTGTGAATATAGAGGGTATTAAGATAGGTGACAATGTTCTAACCATTAGTCAGCTGGCTGATGACACCTGTCTGTTTCTCCAAAATGAACTTCAAGTCCCTGGGTATCACAATAAGCAAATCTATTAGTGAGAGGATCTCTCAAAACGTTCTGCCAAAAATTGAAAAGTCTAAATCTATCTTCAACTGCTGGTTACAGAGAGACCTTACTCGAATTTTACTTTCTAAGGCAGAAGGTTTATCTAGATTAGCGTACCCAGCTTTATCTTTATATGTAGATCGCAAAACCTGTGCAGCTATTGATTCACTCTTATTTACATTTATTTGGAAACACAAAAATGAGAATATAAAGAGGAAGACAATTATCAGACACTATTCAGAGGGTGGTGTTAATGTGTTAGACTTCCAAACTATCAACAGTATATTCAAACTCAACTGGATAAAACATTGTCTAGCACATACTAATGCGCCATGGTTTTTTATTCCCAATTTTTTGTTTAATAAATGTGGTGGTTAATTTACTTTACCTCAAGTGAATTGCCTGTTAAGCTTGCCAACTTCCATAAGCAAGCCCTGGACACATGGGAAATTGCTTTCAAACACAACTTTTCTCCTCACACATGTATCTTATGCAATAATCAACATATTGTTTACAAGAATAAGATCTTATTTTTTAAAGATTGGTACGATCAGGGGGTTATGTTTGTTTTTGATCTTGTGAATGATAAGGGGGACCTAGCTGCATATGAAGAATTCACCCAACGAAAAGGATTAGACTTATCTCGCTCTTTGCACTCCAGAGTACTCAAAAGTATACCCACTAGTTTGTTGTCTCTTATTAGAGCGCCTGTTCTGTACACACCTCTCTCAGGAATGAGTCCTGCTCTGTGGCTGGGTGGAAAGGTTCTTGAGGAACGTTCATGTAACAGTGCTCATATTAGGTCAGTTTGTACTTTTGTTCATAGTCAGTATCCAAACTCATTTCATCGTTGGAGAGTGATGTTTCCTGAAATCAGTAACAACATCTGGACTGAATTTAATAGATTTTTTTGTCTCCAATAAAGTTAAAGAAATACATATTAAAATCTTACATAGATATTATCCCCGTAATGAATTCATTAACAGATTTAGACCTGATGTGTCCCCTTTATGTTCCTTCTGCAAAAAAGAGATTGAGTCTTTATGTCATGTGTTTTATGGATGTGCCTATTCTACTAACTTCTGGACTCTATTATCTTTATTGATTTGGGAATATCATAAAGTTTTGGTCACTTTTACTGAAAATATGGTCTTATTCTTAAATGTTGACTGTAACAATGAGGAAGTTAAAAATGTAATCAAATTGCTGTGTCTCTTGGGTAAATTTCACATCCATAAGGCTAGATTTCTCCAGGCCAAGCCAAATGTATCTTTGTTTTATATGGAGTGCAAATCTTTTAATGACGCTATAGGTAAAATTAGTAAGAATAAGAAAGCTTTCAAGACATCCAATCTTTTGGAAAGTATTATACGTCATATCAATAGGTAATTTTTTTTCCTTTCTCCTCTGCTTTTTGTGTGATATTCATTATGTACTCCTTGTGTCTCCCTGTATGTTTGGATGATGTCATGTTTGTTTGTTAGTGTCTTTAATGTGATAATAAAGTGTTAAAAAAAGAAAAAGAAAAAAAAGAAAGAAAGCGTATGTCGTCATTGGTTACGGCGTGGCTCGTCACTGGTCACGAGTTTCTGGGAGGAGCTGTTCAGAGAGGAGAGACGGATATGAACCACGTTTGTAGCATTGCCTCTGTTTGCCAGTACTGCTAGGTCCGGATGCCTAAACTCTTTGTCGAACACGGGTGAGATGCTAAAACAAGCTCTGGAGCTGTTTTGGTCGAACACGGGTGAGATGCTAAAACAAGCTCTGGAGTTGTTTTTTCGAACACAGGTCAGATGCTAAAAGAAACTGTGGAGTTGTTTTTTGTGGAGCTGTTCTGCGGCGGCGGCGAGGTGAGGCTAATGCTAATGTTAACACCTGGGTGTTAGCTAACACCCAGGTGTTAGCATTACCATGCTAACACGTGGCGTGGGTGTTGGCATTAGCATTAGTAGCAAGCCAAACTGTGGAGCTGTTTTTGTCGAACACGGGTGAGATGCTAAAACAAACTGTGGAGCTGTTTTTGTCGAACACAGGTGAGATGCTAAAACAAAGTCTGGAGCTGTTTTTGTCGAACACGGGTAAGATTGAACGCTGAGCACACCTGCGGCGGCGGAGCCGAGGCAATTAGCATTAGTAGCAAGCGTTAACATTAACGTTAGCATAAACAGAGCGTTAGCATTAGCCTTATCATTTGAGGATGTTTTTGACGATGTTCCTTTTTTGCTATGTCTTTGTTTGTTTGGGTTGAAGTGTAATTGTGTTTCTGTGGCTAATGCGTCCCTGCCACGTTGTTGCCAACCGTTTATTAGTCTGTTTGTCTACAACTGTTTGCATCGCTGTACCATCACTAGCACGCCATTAGCATACTGTAGCATTTTACTGCTTCTTTGTAGTTTGTAGCTCCAGCTTGGTCATTGTAAGTCAGTTTATGGTGGATTATCGTCGTCACGTTTCTTCTAGTTGCGGGTTTAGCAGTTTTCAGTGTGGCATTGATCATTTTGCAATTTAGTTTTTTGCCTCTTTGGCGTTTGTGTGTCTCTGTAGCTTTGTGGTAGTAATCTATCCATAGCCATTGATTGATCCCCTCACCATTTGTTTGTCGTGACTGAAATTATTATAAAAACGATTTTAAAAATGGCTTTTCTCTCTGAGATCAATGAAGTCATATTGTAGTAGCATGATTAATTTAGTCACCTCAAAAGTCAAAGTGTGATTGTTGGTTGTACTTGTGTTTTCCAGGTTTACTGGTTCAGCTGCTGCAGTCTGGACACAAACACCAGCTCCCACCTTAAAAAGCAAACAGAGGCCTGGACTACGAAGGGAGTTTAAGACACTCTGGTTTAACTCGGGTTATCAAGGAACGTCGGGGTTGACAGACGTCGGCTGCCTCGATCTGCGTTAACTACAGCGATGGTTAAGATATCAGTAAGTTGAGTCAGTGTTGACTTAATTCTCTGTGGACTGAAGTATAATTAAAAATACCAGAAGTTAAAACCTTGCTTTCAAAAATGTACTTAAATGAAAGTTTTTAAAGCTCACAGTAATGTACATGATTCGACAAATAGTTATTGTGATTGATTCTCAAAGATGTAATGCTTTTTCTTGTCATATGTGACACCTCATTTTTTGAGACACTCCTCTAATGTTTGGAAAATGTTGTGGTTCAGCTGTAATGTTGAATACTTTTCTGTGTTTTCATGGTTAAAGTGTTGATGAACAGGTCACAGTGTAGTGATCATTGTGCTTTGTATGTTTCTCTCTGTATGTCCTCCAGGTGTCTCCACTTCATGTCCACGATCAGAGAATCTTTGAACAATGAAGGAATTGTTTAGACCAGGACAGAGGCCTCCAGGTAATTCACAAACAGCTTCATCACCTGTCCAACACAGAGCACTGCCATTAAATTATATATCATGTTGGTTATGTGTCTCTCATTTTGTCTGCATCTCTTGACCAAATGTAGTTAAAATTTATCTTACGTTGGAGAAACAAACATTTCCATCCACTGCTGTTGTGTGAATATGAGGAGCTTCTTCTGTGTTTGTGTAGAAAACAAATGTAACTGATGAATCCAGAACAAGAAGAATTTAGTGTCTTTTAATTCTGTCTGTATCTGCACAGTTTATGTTGATGTGTTCAAAGTTACATCTTTATATGAATGTTTGTTGTGTTTTTCTCCACAGAATTCCAACTTGAAGCATTAAATCACAGAGAGAAGAGACAGACATGAAGATGTTTCCAGAAGGTCAGTGTTTATTTTTTAGTCTGACTCTGTCATTATCTCAGGTGCAGTTTGACACAAATATAAAACTTTAGAACAGAATAGAAACTTCAAAATTTATTAGTCTAAGAGAATATAATTGTGTCTATCTGGTCTCATATAGTGTAGTTTAGTCTTCTTGTGTCTTATTAATTATTTTTTGTCAAATTTCAGCTGTTGATTTTTCTCTGTTTCATAACGCCCTACGTACAGGTCTCAGAGACGCCACCAGTGCCGTCAGTTTCACAAGAACAGCTTCTGACGTCGCGTATCGACGGTTATCCCGTTACGCCACAGAGTCTAGAGCGCTTGGACAAGTGTTCACAGAACCTGTAAACCAAAGCTGGGGCTATCGCACTTTGTCTGCCTCAGGTAAGATTACAACTGGCAGTCCCTTTTCTTTTAGTGTTTGCATTTGTTTGTACAGCCTCAAAATGTACTGCCAAAGGTGATCTTTAAGCGTCCAAGCTCAGCAGTAGTTGTCTTATATAGTAGTATCATGTCCAACAGACAGAATCACTTCTATGTCTAACTGACACTCCACTGAAATCAACCCGACTCTACTGATCTCAAAGGACAAAACTTTTGACACTTTACTGTGACATTGAGTATTTTTAACTGTTTTCCATGCCTTAGTATTTTATGACATTTGTTTTTGAGTGTTTTCCAAGCCTTATTATACTATGACATTATTTAAGTGTTGTTGGGTGTTTTTCCACTGTTTGTTATGCCTTACTGTACTATGATGTTTTTTGACTGTTTTTCATGCATTATTGTGTACTATTACAGTATTTGAGTGTTTATTACTGTTTTTCATGCCTTACTGTGCTTTTACAATATTTGAGTGTTTGTGACTGTTTTTCCATTGTTTTTTTTGCGTGGCATTATCCAACTTGCCTGTCTTTTATGTCATTATGCAGCCCGTGCCCTTATTTTAAGAATTTGAATAAATTTAACAAAATAAAACGACCACATCTTCATTGGTATGAATCCAAAGTAATGCAGCAATGTATTTGTGCTTTTGCTTTTGCTCACATGTTAAGAGTTGATTTTAAAGCGGTGACAAATGTTTTCTCGCTAAAAATTATCAGTAATTATCACAATAAATGTCTGTGTTTATGGTCAGAACATGACAAACACTTGCCAAAAAGAACTTTTTACAAACCTGAGGTAGAAAATCTAACGTAGCAAATCTAAAACCTAACTTGCGCAAGAGGAATCTCATAGTTCTATGTACATTATACAATAAATGTGCATTAATGTTCTCGTTGTCCCTAAGCTAATCAGTGAGCGGAACATGAGGTCGTCTGACAGTACATGATGATGTCTGATTAGGAGCATCAGCTCGAGTAATGTTGGTGTCATATGGCACCAAGCTTAGGCAGAAAACAAACCTCTCATTGTCACTGCTGATCTTTTGTTCCCACCCACAGCTGCAGTCACAAGGTTTCACTAGTGACAGGGAAAGAAAGACACCATGTTCAGAGTAGCTGGACACATTGTGCATAATCAGGTGAGTTGTAATTAGAAAGGAGGATAGGAGTGAGGGGCTTCATGCTGCAAGAAGCCAGATGAGGTGGTTTAAGCATTTTTATGATGATGATATTGATGCACAGTGAGAAAAAGCTTTTATAAAAACACAAGAAATGTATTTTTGTAAGTAATATTAGCTCAGATGATGGTGTGCAGGTAGTGGTGATCATTTAACAGAAATCAATTAAGCAGTCAATAATCATTTCTTGTTTTGGGGCGGCGCGGCGGTGCAGCAAGATGGTTCTAGGTTGGAACCCTGGTTCACCCAGGTATTTTGTGTGTGGAGTCTGCAGTCTCCCTGAGTACTCTGGCTTTCTCCAGGTTAGGTTACTTGGTGAAGGTGGGTGTGAAATTTAATGGTTATTGATTACTGCTAATTATTTTCTCAATTAATCATTGAATCATTTTGTTCATAAAAAGCCCCACAGCCAAAACGAATGAATGAAAACCTGCAGATTAAACTGATCATTACAGCTCCAATTTAAATATTTAAAAATGACACTGACAGTGACACCTTAGGTTCTGAAAAAGTTTACAGGCCATTTTTATTCAGTAAACAATTCATCAAAGATTTTAAAAATGTGAATAAATCAGAAGAGGTACAGTCCCACCACCAAGTTATAAATAACACCAGAGGATAAAAAGATAAGGCTTAATATCCAGCAGAACTGATCTGGGCACAAACAGGTTAGTGTGTAATAAAGAGCAACAGAGGTGTGCTTTAGCGTGTGTTCTCAGTTGCCAAGTAAAATAAGAGTTCTTTCAGCTTAGTGGCTCAATAGGAAAACAACTGCCTGATTAAATAAGAACGTGTTCTGTGTCTGCTTGACGAGTCAGGTGACGACGACGAGGTGGAGGTGGAGGAGATACAGCAGCTGACCGTATCCAAACACACGGACAGAGGAGCGCTCTGTAGACAATCTGCCGCAGCAAACAGGTGTGTGTCACGCTTCCCGGCAACTGCAGCAGCAACAGGATGATGGTTTTTCTGTTTGGAGACTGATAACGGTGAATGCACGTACAACAAAGCTAAGCTAAAGAGCACATAGAGAGACATACAGTAGAGAGTGTATTTGTTTACAGGCTCTTAAAAAAGCAAGAATATGCAAATCCTCAAAACTGAAGCTTGAAAAAGTACTTAACAATTCCACAGTTATCAAAATCTGTCTGTAACAGATTGATCTGGGAGGTTAAAACAAATACTAAAAATGATTTGCGTGCACCATCCGCCCCAGGTCTCTCACAGCAACAGAGGGAGACCCTCTGCCCTCTTGACCTGACTTGTGACCTCGGCACTGACAACACACACGAAACAGCCAGAGCAGATTAAGTTAGGATAATCGTGGCAACACTCACCAACTTGAAGTGTGTGTGTGCGCTGCACGCGCCTGTCATTCAAATCAATATTTATGCCATAGAAAAACTAAACAGATGAAGCCTTTGTGGAGAGCCAAAGAGCCGAGACACAATCACCACAATGAAATGAAGGGTGAGATGTTTTATCTCTGCGAGTGAACCTTACGAATGAGTTTGTGGATTTATAAAAGAGGTTATTTGACTTATATTAGGCTTTGAAAAGTGCAGTTTAAAGGGTTTTTGCAAAGGAGAAGCAGCCGCATCTGTAAGTTTGGGGGTCAGGAAAAAAGGACAGAAGTTAAAGCAGAGGATGAAATAAAACCCTCATGGGATGGGGACAGACAGCTGCTGTGGCTCGTGCTCACACACAGAGTCTCCACTGTCTGCCTGTCCCTTCATGAATCCACCAGAGAACCGACAACTAGTGGGAGCTTGCGTTTTGGTCAGGCCTCCTTCACTCCAAAGCAAACTGTCTGTCCTCTCGCTTAAAAACATTTCCCAACAGTATTTCGTCTCAGTAAGATGATAAACAAGCCAAGAGCATCGAGCATCGAAGGAGCTACAATCTACACAAAACTATATTACAGATGTTGGGGGGGAGCACCAAGCTGCGTCAAGTTAGAGAGAGTGACGAGACGACTTCCGTTTTGACGGCGTTTCAAAATAAGAGGCAGAAAGTGTATGTCGTCATTGGTCACAGCGTGGCTCGTGATTGGTCACGAGTTTGTGGGAGGAGCTGTTCAGAGAGGAGAGACGGATATGAATCACGTTTGTAGCATTACCTCTGTTTGCCAGTACTGCTAGGTCCGGATGCCTGAATTTTCTGTCGAACACCGGTGAGATGCTAAACCAAACTCTGGAGCTGTTTTTGTCGAACACGGGTCAGATGGTAAAACAAACTTTGGAGCTGTTCTGCGGCGGCGGCGAGGTGAGGCTAACACCCGGGTGTTAGCATTAGCATAAACATAGAGCGTTAGCATTAGCCTTATCGTTTGAGGATGTTTTTGGCGTGTTGTTGTTTGTTTGTATTAAAGTGTGTTTGTGTTTCTGTGGCTAATGCGTCCCTGCCACGTTGTTGCCAACTGTTTGCATGTCTGTACCATCACTAGCATGCCATTAGCATACCGTAGCATTTTACTGCTTCCTTGTAGTTTGTAGGTCCAGCTTGGTCATTTTTCACTGCATGTTTTGGTCTAATACAGTAGTAGTGTCATTTAATATAGTAATGTCATCCAGCAGTCTTGTGTAGTCTGTTGTGCTGTTGTTGTTGCTATAGTAGTCTAATGTAGTACTGTCATCCAGTAGTCTTGAGTGGTTTCTTTGTAAATTTAGTGTCCTTTGCTATCTCTACAGTTTGAAGTTCAATAGCCAGAAACACTATTTTGATGTGCTAAAAGCTATATCTTTATATTAATGTGTATTGCATTTTTCTCCACAGAATTCACATACTGGTGACGCAAAATATCCGGCTGGATTGCAGCGAACCCCAGCCAAGGTGCGTCAAGTTGGAGAGAGTGACGAGACGAATTCCGTTTTGACGGCGTTTCAAAATAAGAGGCAGAAAGTGTATGTCGTCATTGGTCACGTGCTTGTGGGAGGAGCTGTTCTGCGGCATCGGGGAGGTGAGGCTAATGCTAGTTAGCATTACGATAATGCTAACGCTCCACGTTTATGTTAACGTTAACATTAACGCTTGCTACTAATGCTAATGCTAACACCCATGCCAGGTGTTAGTCTAATGTAATAGTACTGTCATCAGTTGCCTAATCTGTTGTTGTTGTAGTGTCATTTAATATAGTAGTCATCCAGTAGTCTAGTCAGTTCTGCTACTGTTGTAGTTGTCTAATAGTCTCACGTCCTCTACTGTCTTGCATCTCTGTGCCAGTGTGTTCCACAAAGCTTACTGTGCTTCATTATCAACTGTAAAGCTCTGACTCACCTTTGTGCACTGTACTACATTTACAACAGCCTGTCGCATTATATTGTCTCTCAGGAAAGCGTTATACCTCATATTAATAGGTTAGTTTTTTTTCCTTTCTCCTCTGCTTTTTGTGTGATATTCATTATGTACTCCTTGTGTCTCCCTGTATGTTTGGATGATGTAATGCTTGTTTGTTAGTGGCTTTAATGTGATAATAAAGTGTTTAAGAAAAAGAAGAAAAAAAAAGTAAGCGTATGTCGTCATTGGTCACAAGCTTCTGGGAGGAGCTATTCAGAGAGGAGAGACGGATATGAACCACGTTTGTGGCATTGCCTCTGTTTGGCAGTACTGCTAGGTCCGGATGGATGCTGGGTGTTAGCGTTAGCATTATTAGCAAGCGTTAACGTTAACATAACCATAGAGCGTTAGCATTAGCCTTATCGTTTGAGGATGTTTTTGGCATGTTGTTTGTTTGGGTTGAAGTGTAATTGTGTTTCTGTGGCTAATGCGTCCCTGCCACGTTGTTGCCAAGCGTTTATTAGTCTGTTTGTCTACAACTGTTTGCATCGCTGTACCATCACTAGCACGCCATTAGCATACCGTAGCATTTTCGAATCAGCTATGAACCACGTTCGAATCATTGCTTCCGTTTCCGCTTCAGTAGTGCGGGGGAACGTCGCCACCGAGGTCCGGATGCTTAAGCTTTGTGTCGAACACGGGTTCGTGTTTCTGTGGGTCAGGCAATTGTTTATTAGTCTGTGTGTTTACAAGTGTTTGCATCTCTGTACCGGTACTAGCATACCGTAGCAATTTACAGCTGTGGAGCTGTTTTTTGGCGAGGTAAGGGTAATGCTAATGCTAATGCTGGGGGTTAGTTAGTAGCAAGCATTAACATTAACGTTAACATAAGCTTTATCGTTTGAGGATGTTTTTGGCATGTTGTTTGTTTGTTTGGGTTAAAGTGTAATTGTGTTTCTGTGGCTAATGCGTCCCTGCCACGTTGTTGCCAAGCGTTTATAGTCTGTTTGTCTACAACTGTTTGCATGTCTGTACCATCACTAGCACGCCATTAGCATACCGTAGCATTTTACTGCTTCTTTGTAGTTTGTAGCTCCAGCTTGGTCATTTTAAGTCAGTTTATGGTGGATTATCGTCGTCACGTTTCTTCTAGTTGCGGGTCTAGCAGTTTTCAGTGTGGCATTGATCATTTTGCAATTTAGTTTTTTGCGTCGTTGGCGTTTGTGTGTCTTTGTGGTAGTAATCTATCCATAGCCATTGATTGATCCCCTCACCATTTGTTTGTCGTGACTGAAATTATTATAAAAATGGCTTTTCTCTCTGAGATCAATGAAGTCATATTGTAGTAACATGATGAATTTATTCACCTCAAAAGTCAAAGGGTGATTGTTGGTTGCCGTGTTTAGTTTTCAGTGTTGTATTCTTCTACATTGTTCAGGTGTTGGAGATGAACTGTTTTTTTTTTGGACTTGTGTTTTCCAGGTTTACTGGTTCAGCTGCTGCAGCCTGGACACAAACACCAGCTCCCACCTTAAAAAGCAAGCAGAGGCCTGGACTACGAAGGGAGTTTAAGACACTCTGATTTAACTCGGGTTATCAAGGAACGTCAGGGTTGACAGACGTCGGCTGCCTCGATCTGCGTTAACTACAGCGACGGTGAAGATGTCGGTAAGTTGAGTCAGTGTTGACTTAATTCTCAGATGAAGAGCGCACGTTAATTCTGTCGGTTTATGAGGAATTTAAAGAGACTCTAACGACACCGCAGTAAAAGCGCAGCTGTCAACAAAGCCAGGGAGACTGGTCACGTGTTCTCTGGATTCTTAATCTGTAATATGGAAGAAGGACACGGAAAATATGTGATGATTTTTCAGATAATTGGATTACAGTCAACACGTGGGTCACATGTTTGAGAATGAGCTGTTACTCTGTGTGAATGACGATTTGCTTGGAACACTCTGGCTGTATATGTATGAATGTAATGTTATGTTGAGTATGAACTTCATGTTAACAGTATTTAACATGATTCTATAAAGTGGTACACATTCATATTTCCTATCATTAATAGTGCATGTTTTGGTTTGACATAGTAGTACTGTCATTTAATATAGTACTATTATCTAGTAGTCTTGTCTAGTCTGTTGTGGTGTTGTTGTTGCTGAAGTAGTCTAATATAATAGTAGTCTAATATAGTACTGTCATCCAGTAGTCTCATCTAATGTTGTAGTAGTAGTCTGATATAGTAGTGTCATCTAATCTGTTGTTGTAGTGTCATTTAATATAGTACTCATCCAGTAGTCTAGTCTAGTCTGTTGTGCTGCTGCTGCCTAATATAATAGTAGTGTCGTCTAATAGTCTCACGTCCTCTACTGTCTTGCATCTCTGTGCCAGTGTGTTCTACAAAGCTTACTGTGCTTCATTATCAACTGTAAAGGTCTGACTCACCTTTGTACTACAATTGTAGTAGAAAATGTTGTGGTTCAGCTGTAATGTTGAATATTTTTCTGTGTTTTCATGGTTAAAGTGTTGATGAACAGGTCACAGTGTATTGATCATTGTGCTTTGTATGTTTCTCTCTTTATTTCCTCCAGGTGTCTCCACTTCATGTCCACGATCAGAGAATCTTTGGATGATGAAGGAATTGTTTAGACCAGGACAGAGGCCTCCAGGTAATTCACAAACAGCTTCATCACCTGTCCAACACAGAGCACTGCCATTAAATTATATATCATCTTGGTTATCTGTCTCTCATTTTGTCTGCATCTCTTGACCAAGTTTAGTAAAAATTTATCTTACGATGGAGAAACAAACATTTCCATCCAGTGCTGTTGTGTGAATACGAGCAGCTGGTGGAGTCACTTCTCCAGTCAGAGCAGCTTCTTCTGTGTTTGTGTAGAAAACAAATGTAACTGATGAATGCAGAACAAGAAGAATTTCGTGTCTTTTACTTCTGTCTCTATCTGTAGAGTTTATGTTGATGTGTTAAAAGTTACATCTTTATATGAATGTTTATTGTGTTTTTCTCCACAGAATTCAAACTTCAACCATTAAATCACAGAGAGAAGAGACCGACATGAAGATGTTTCCAGAAGGTCAGTGTTTATTCTTTGTAGTCTGACCCTGTCATTTAGAACAGAATAGAAACTTCAAAATTTATTAGTGTAAGAGAATATATAATCTGGTGTCATATAGTGTAGTTTTAGTTTTTTTTAGGTAAGATTACAACTCGCAGTCCCTTTTCCTTTTCTTTTAGTGTTTGCATTTGTTTGTATAGCCTCAAAATTTACTGCCAAAGGTGATCTTTAAGTGTCCAAGCTCAGCAGTAGTTGTCTTAGTATCATGTTGTCAGTCTGACCATCTAAATACTGTTGTTTTCTTTCATCCAGAATCACTTCTGTGTCCGACCCTCCTCCCACTGAAATCAACACGACTCAACTCTACTGTGACATTGAGTATTTTTAACTGTTTATGATTGTTTGTTATGGTTTACTGTATTATGACATTTTTGAATGTTGTTCATGCCTTGAGTGTTTTTGACAGTTTTCCATGTTTTACTGACATTTGTTCACTGTTTTGTATGTCTTTTTATTGTGTGACAATAAATTGTGTGTGTGTATTGTGTTTCCTGTTAGGAAGAGATAGCAGAGGAATGAGAGTAAAGGGATGGGACACCCTTTGGCCCAGCCCTTTACTCAGATAGGACAGTGTAGATGAGCATGGGAATAACATGCAATAAACACTTAGCTGGGGCACATGAGCCTATATGGGCGCCCCATTTTTTTTTATTTTTTTTTTTCTGTTTTTTTTCCCATTGACATTTTTTTAATTTTTCCATTCAAATTTTTGACATTTTTCTTTTTTCAATGTAACACTTAAGAATAAAATTTTTCCTCCAAAATTTCTCTTGTTTTCTATACAAAAAATGCATTGAATAACACCACACCCCTTTTTATGCAAATGATATTAATTTATTCACTAATTTGCATATCAAAAAATTTTTTACCCTGAACCCACCCGTCACCACCCAGCTCGTTGAGTGAGTGGAACTCGGACCACATTGCAAGTCCAACCATGAAAAAATTATTTTATTGATGCACTTCAAACCAACACAATTAAGACAGTTGAGAGGAACAACGCATTAAAACAGTTGGGAAGATCACACTTGCAACAAAACATTAGAAGGAACACAATTAACACAGTTCACACAAACAACACATTAAAACAGTTGGGAAGATCACATGAACATAAGACAGTTCAGAAGAACAACGCATTAAAACACTTGGTAAGATCACACTTGCAACAATACAGTACAGACAACACATTAAAACACTTGCGAAGAACACATGAACATAACACAATTAAGACAGTTGAGAGGAACAAGACATTAGAAGGAACACAGTTCACACAAACAACACATTAAAACAGTTGGGAAGAACACATGAACATAAGACACTTGCAACAAGACAGTAGAAGGAACACAGTTCAGACAAACAACACATGAACATAAGACACTTGCAACAAGACAGTAGCCACAATACAATAACAACAGACCATACATATAAAAAAACCCACATACTTTGACTAACGCAAACAAATACACATGAAACAAAAATTATACTAAATAACATTGATTAAACAAAACACTGTGACAATATTTACACACTGTCTTTAATTTTATTAACTAGACAACATTGGACATTTCTCCAAGATCACTTTTGTAATATCAATTTCAAAACACATACAAAACTTATACTATTACTTTTAATCCAATTAATACTAAACATAAGCAATGTCAGTACTCTCTCTTGCACACTTGATGTAAATTACGTGCACGCCTCTCAAACACCTTCTCCGTTGCACAAACACTCTCTCTGATCACGGACACACCTGCAGGAAACATACAAAGACAAATGATCAGTACACTACTGGCAATTCAACAACACAACTGAAACTAAACATTTAACTGCATATTTTTCTCAAATACTGTAAAATGAAACATGTCAAAACTTTTGTCCTTTGACATCGCCTACTTACCACTCTTACCATATAAATAAATTCCCCAAAACGCAGCACTGTTGATTTCAGTTTGTCTCATTTACAAAAGGCATTCCTTCTGTTCTTTTACTGCACCTGGACTACATGAAAGAAAACAACACAGATTAGATAAACTCACTCCTGCTCTTGTCCTCTTTCGCCAACACATCACATAACAAAAAAACACCTATCTTCGCATAAGAATGGTTGATTAATTGAAAAGTTACACTACATGATTATCTGTTGTCACTGCAAAACAACAAGCAGTACATCTGCACCTCTCTGCTGGAGAAAAGACATTGTGCCATGTTTAAACTTTCCGCTTCACATTCTCTTGAGACGCTTTTACACTGACATAAATGCTGCAGGTACTCAACAACGCAAGTAAATAAGTGCAAAAGAAACAATCCTGTCTCATTTCTCTTCTACATAAAGATGTATGTACCACAGATATTAAATAACAATACCGATGACCTCAGACACTTAAAAATCACCTTTCATTTACAAATTCCGTGAACACCTCTCCAAGCACTCTTGACTCCCTGGCATTACATGATAGCGTTTCACAGACCTATACGTACAGCATTATGAAACACAGACAAATCAACAACGGAAATTAAAAAAAGATAAACACAACTATATTCTCTGACACTAATGAATTTTGTAGTTAACCACCACATCTGAATGCTCATAAAGCCTGTTAGCATCCTCAACCATTTGTAGACTTTAACTGCAAGCACGAGAGGCCCGAAAACAAAACATTACAATAATCCAGTAATTCTTACACCTACTTTGACAAATATAAACTTTTAAATTCTCTGTAACACACTAATGCCATTTCAACTTAGTCACATGAAAATCCTCAGAAAATAAGATTCTCTCTTAGCATATCCAGTGAAACCGCACACTGACAACTAGCATCCTATTGAATCAATGTATTTTGACACAATCTCTTCTGCATGACTTTTACACTTGAAATTTAAAGACTTTCAATTTAGGCTTTCTCTTCTATTCTACACTTTTATATTTCTGTCAGACTAAAAAGAATAAACACTGACCTTCTGGAAACATCTTCATGTCTGTCTCTTCTCTCTGTCATTTAATGGTTGCAGTTTGAATTCTGTGGAGAAAAACACAACACGCATTAATATATAGATGTAACTTTTAACACATCAAAATAAAGTGTTTCTGGGTGTTGAACACTCAAACTGTACAGGTAGAGACAGAAGTAAAAGACACTAAATTCTTCTTGTTCTGGATTCATCAGTTGTTTTCTACACAGAAGAAGCTCCTCATATTCACACAACAGCAGTGGATGGAAATGTTTGTTTCTCCAACGTAAGATAAATTTTTACTAAACTTGGTCAAGAGATGCAAACAAAATGACAGACAGATAACCAACATGATATATAATTTAATGCCAGTGCTCTGTGTTGGACAGGTGATGAAGCTGTTTGTGAATTACCTGGAGGCCTCTGTCCTGCTCTAAACAATTCCTTCATTGTTCAAAGACTCTCTGATCGTGGACGTGAACTGGAAGACATAAAGAGATAAAACACAATGATCAATACACTGTGACCTGTTCATCAACACTTTAACCATGAAAACACAATGTCACATATGACAATCACATGGAATCATGTACGTTTTTGAAAGCACAGTTTTAACATATGGTATTTTAAATTATACTTCACTCCTCAGACAGAAAATTACCTCACAACCATTAACAATTCTTATGTATTACTATAACTGCTACTATTTTCTGACACGATTAAACAGCCATAATTACTATTATAAATACAGAGCAGACACGTGTACCACTAAGCAAAAGTACTAAGTTATCAGAGTAACTTCATGACATCAGGTGTACCATCCCACTTCAGCTGTACTATGAACGGTGGATACCTTTTACCCAGGGTAATTAAAGCTACATCTCTGAACTGCTATCTACCTAAGTACTAGCCCCATACGTAGATAACAGCAAAGACAGCCTAACTCTGCAGGACAGGGTTTGTCTAAATACTAACAGCCCCAACCCCCACCAAAAAAAGAACATATGTAGAAGAGGCTGACGTATGTGGTGTTTTTTTATGCACTGCATTTTCAACTTTTTATTTTGTTATTTTTCTTTCTCACAGTCAAGCAGCAAAAATTACCATCATTACTGTTACATATTACCAATTTCAATAATCCTTTACATGGGGGTGTAAGTATTATTGTCCTGAAAGACAATATAATGCGACAGGCTGTTGTAAATGTAGTACAGTGCACAAAGGTGAGTCAGAGCTTTACAGTTGATAATAAAGCACAGCAAACTTTGTGGAACACACTGGCAGAGAGATGCAAGACAGTAGAGGACGTGAGACTATTAGACGACACTACTATTATATTAGGCAACAGCAGAACTGACTAGACTACTATATTAAATGACACTACTACTATATCAAACCAAAACATACAGTATTAGTAATGGGAAACATGAATGTGTACCACTTTATAGAATCTCTCTATTTCATCCAGGTTCACATTTCCACTGAGGCTGAAATACTGTTACCATGAACTTCATACTAAACATATACAGCCAGAGCGTTCCACACAAATCATCATTCACAGTGACTCACAGCTCATTTTCAAACATGTGACCCCCATGTTGACTGTAATCCAAGTATCTGAAAAATCATCACATATTTCCCGTGTCCTTGCAACTCATATTACAGATTAAGAATCCAGAGAACACGTGACCAGTCTCCCTGGCTTTGTTGACAGCTGCGCTGTCGTTACAGTCTCTTTAAATTCCTCGTAAACCCACAGAATTAACGTGCGCTCTTCCTCTGAGAATTAAGTCAACACTGACTCAACTTACCCACATCTTCACCGCAAACAAATGGTGAACGGATCAATGAATAAAATAGTGCCACACAAACGACAGAAAACAGCTCCAGAGTTGGCGACGTTCCCCCGCACAACTGGCAAATGGAACTAATGATCCGAACGTGGCTCATATCTGATTCGCCTCTCTGAACAGCTCGAGCCACGTCGTGACCAATGACGACATACGTTAGCTAACAGGAAGATGCTCTACTGCTATTGCGAATCTGAGACTTCAATAAACCCATTTTAAGCATCTAAACAGTTTACGACACGAGTAAAGGTGCTTCTTCACAAAATGTTAAATATCGAACTCAATTTCATTACATTATAAAACACTTGGGTCTCATACGCAAGTACTTTGGAAGGTTAACGTAAAAATCGAGAAATGAGCATCATACCAGATAAACAGTGCAATATATCTCGTGGTTAGAACCCCTATAAACATTATAGAGAGAGACTAAAAACCCCTCACATGTACCACGGGAGACTTGGAATACCAAGCTCACCATTTCCTTAAGTCATTATGCACAAATAGTGTGTGGTATAGCCAATGTATATTTTCTCTATTTTTGAACACCTTCGCTGACAATAAAAACTGACACATTGATTATTACACTTTGATGTGGGTATGAGCTTTCTTGAATACTTGTCTTATTTTTTGACACAGAAAATACATGTGTTCTGCATTTTGGAAGGAATTCTCACATTTACTCAAACAAAAACAGAACTATCCCAAGTAATCAGTAGTCAAACAAATAAATTACTACTTGAGTCCTGACAAGCTGACGAAAACCGCTCAGACAATTCCTATTTAGTACAAACAAAACAAATCTGTGACAGCAAATGGTCAAAAGAAAAGTATCACACAATGGCTCTCTTGCCAAATTGTGAGCCTAATATTTTTTTTCTGTTCCGGACACAGGATGAAATTGGATAAAATATCCAAAAAGACTTTGAGACAAAGAATGCTGTTGTCGAAAGCTGCATTTTCCAAATAACGTAGAAGATCGCCAATAACTTAAGAACTGTATGATGACCCCTAATACGTAACCCAAATGTATGTTACGATAACTGCCAGTAAATGCATTGTACAATTAAACCAATATGATCATATGTGCCCAGTGTACAGTTCATAACTGAAAAGTGAATACGATTCTGTGACATAAAGCCTCATTGTTCCAGTAAAACCATGATCACTGATATATTATGTATGTATGGATATAAGAGTAAATGCACAATGTAAACATACAAGGATTATGACAACTGACATACTTGTTAGTATTTTGGACTCTCCACAGCAACCAACCTGTAAACCTTTAAACTTCACCTGTATTGTACCTTTGCATTCTCTGATCAATATGACTAACTTTGCTATCACCTTTATATGTTCTTACATCAGGTACAGTAAGTATCCAAAAAACGTTGAGTGGACATATTGACCAGCAGCCTGGTCTGACGGCAGCTGTATGTGTACAATACCTCTGTGTCAAAATGGAAGTACTCCCTGAAGCCCGATCCAGCAAGCCCTTTTTGAACTCATCGTAATGGTACGTGACTGGCTCATTGTTCTTCATCACTGCCACCCACACATTACCTCTTCTGCAGTGGGCATGGTACAGGTGAAAATACCAGTTTGGGGATTGCCGTTGTGCAGCAGTTTGTCAAAGACGACCAGAGACCCCCCAGAGGAAAAGGATTTGTTAGCTTAGCTGTCAATTGAGGCTAAAAATGTCACAGCAGAGTAAGCCGTGAAAAACTTTTCACTGTTTTTTTAAGTTTATATCTTAAAAATGATCTTGAAATGCCAAACAAAATGTAAAATTGAGGTTTTACACCCTAACCTCTGGCTAATATTATTCACTTTGATACAATATTAAACACAATGTCAAAATATTCTTTAGACCTATTTATTTGAGTAACGTAATCCTTTATCGGTCACAACAATAGAAAACAGCATTATATCTACAAGACTGTGTACACAGTGATAGTTGGAATTAAGTACTGATATTGCACAGTTTGAAATAACAAGTGACATGCAAGTCAAAGTAATCTGTTACTAGATGTAATTTGTAAAAGTTAAATGCAAATTTAGAACTACTTTGTCATATAAAAGCAATGCAGAAGTAATAGTAATCCAAAACAGAAATAAAAAGTACAATCAGGAGTCACTCAATGTAACAGTCAAGTGTCACACACTGTCAGTCTAGTCAGGAGTGTAATATGTAAAAAACTGTTTGGACTTACAGATGAGTTTGTGTGATCACTGCGTGTTGTTGTCTGTGCAGGAGGAGCAGACCTGAAGTGGATGAAAGAAAAGCAAAGTGTTAGGAAGCTGTTAATGAAATAAAAGACCTCCACCATCTAACTGCTGTGAACTGTGTTCATATCTCTGGTTTGTTTTATACTTATCTTTAAAACTGCCATAATTTCTGGACTATAAGCTCCTACTATTTTGCTGCTCAAACAATGATGTGGCTAATTTCAGATCACTCATTTTGCACTTAATGCGCACACCCTCGTCATTGAAAACACACAAAGAAATGAGTCGATGCTAAGACGGCAGCGTGAATGTGTAAATATCTCATGTTAGAATGTAGCCACCTGTGATTTTTTTCCCCGATTCAAATTTAGTGTGTGCGCTCAACAGTCTGGAAATTACAGAAAAGCATCACAAAACAAGAAAGCAAACATTTGGTGATGTCAGTGGGTCACAAGCTTGATGCACTGTCTCCACTATATACATTTTATAGAGCACTTACAACCTTCTTAATATCCAACAGTGCAAAATGTGAATTCTGGCATTTTTTCCAACTGATCTTAACATTTTGATCAGGACTGTACTATTTTCTGGCAATTTACATAACTAATCAGTTGTTGTTATATTCAGTACAAAGCTCATTAAATAACAGGGATTTAAACAACAATACTGTTGCTAACGTGAACAACTCAGAACATCGACACGTACCTGTTTGGTTTGGAAGGTGGGAGCTGCTGTTTGTGTCCAGGCTGCAGCAGCTGAACCAGTACACCTGGAAAACACAAGTACGACACTTGAAAAACAAGTAATCTAATTAATAAATAATAGTTTGCCTCCACAACTTCAATGCTGTAGAATACAACACTGAAAAATAAACACCTTGACAATCGCTCAACTCACACATTGAAACCTAGTCTTGAGGCTTAAAAGTGGTGGAGGACCACATTTTTTATAAAATTAAAATCTAGTTTTCCATCTTGGATTCCACACAAAACTATGCTCAATAAGGTCTGACGTCACAACAAAGACATTTCTAATCGATAATATACACGACAAGGGAATCAATGGACAGACTGTTGTTTTGTACGTCTTTAGGCTTCTGGTAGAAAAACGATCGCAATGTGATGCTTAACTGCCACACTGAAACACAAAATGGCCACAAATAAACATTAAGTGACCTGGAATAGACACAGAACTACAATATGATGTAAAATGTCTGCAATGTATTTCTAAAGAGTTGCAAATGGAGGTGGAAACCGACAAACTTACTACCACAAAGCTGGTCATATAGTAACTTGCTCATACTGGCAAAACTTCTTAATTCATGACATAATCGGATATAATACTTTCAACATTGTAACTTAATACCCGACGTCTTGTTTTGTTTTTTATTAATTTTTGGATGCCTTTCGTCTTATAAATGTTGTTACCACCCGCTAAATTCCTAGAACTACCGACTGAACTATAATTTCTTGAAACCGCAGTGCTTATGGAAAGGAAAATAACAAGCTAAGGCTAATGCTAACACCTACGTGTATAGCAGCCAGGCAAAGATGTAAAATGATACAAACAAATGGCCACAAACCGACAACAACGACATGATAAACCACCATAAACGAAGTTAAAGTGACCAGGATGGAACACAAACTTACAGGATGCAAAAGGTCGCTAAAGTGGCTGTAAACGACTGCAACAGGGATTTAAACAATCTAGAGCTCCTGTGTCTCCATTGGGCTAATGCTAACGCTAGCCAGTTCGTTACTTATCTTTACCTTCGCGCCGCAGATGTATTCAGCGTCCAGCCTCATTCGTGCTCGACAAAAATGCAGCTTCGAAATATGTTTTAGCATCCGGGCTTCATTGGTAACTAATAATTTTCTCAGTACTGACAAACCGAGGCAACGTTCACCAACAATGGTTTTAAAATGTCTTCCAACGTGTTTCTCCGCGTCTCTGAGCTCCGCCCACAAGGTCATGACCTGTGACGTCACATGACGACAACGGCAGAAAACGCGGTGTCACCACGGATGTGCTACGAGAACTTCCGAAAAATGGTGTTACACCGATCAATAAGTCAAACAACTTTTAAATACATATATTTCTACAATTAACACTTATTTTTGTAATACAACTTTAACAAAAATCACTAACAAAACCATAACATTCATTTACTCTGTAAACTCCTCCTTTTCCACAAGCTAGAAAAATATCCTTTATGATTTCCTTACATATACTTTCTACAAACACTAAACAACCCACTGTCAATGCTCTGCCTTACACAATTCACATAAAGCACATTGTAATTAACTGGAGGAACTCAAGGAAAAACGAACAGAACATTGATAAACCACACTATGACATTTGGCTCAAGAACTTTGATTTCCACACACACACTCTCACCTCTACAGTGTTTGTGAGTCAAGTTGTTTTTTACATCTTCTCTTGTTTCTATAATGCCCTTTTCTTTTTTGTTCTTCTGTAACTGATAAAGGATTATGTCACTCAAATAAATACTGAATATCACTAGTTAGCATTTTTTAAGTGCAGACTACTTCTACTATTAGACTTTTCTGATACTCAGTATTGAACATACACAGTAGTGATGGGTACATGACGCGTCAACACTATGTCACTGAATACTGACACCTGCTGGACCTTAAAAATCCCTACAGGCAACCTAGTTGGCAGACTCAACTGACACTGATTCGATGACCTACTATATACAACTATATAATTTAAATCATTGTATTTTATATTGTATTATCTCATATCTTCACCTAAATGTAACCTAAATATCTTTGATATTTTTAGATACAGTCAATAAATAATCTCAACATGTATCGTAATGTGAACGTGTTGTGAATGACGATGCTTATGGACTGAGATTTTTTTTCTTGTTTTTAAACAAATTTCTCGACTTACCGCTATCTTCACTAACCTAAATTCCAGTCACAATCACCACAAACAAATACTAAGGGGATCAATGAATAACTATGGATAGAACACTACCACAAACAGCAAAGAGGAAAAACAACTAAATTGCAAAATGAGCACAATGCCACACTGAAAACTGCTAAACCCGCAACCACAAGAAACGTGACGACGATAATCCACCATAAACTGACTTAAAATGACCAAGCTGGAGCTACAAACTACAAACAAGCAGTAAAACGCTACGGTATGCTAATGGCGTGCTAGTGATGGTACAGAGATACGAACAGACTAAAAACAGTTGGCAACAACGTGGCAGGGACGCCTTAGCCACAGAAACACAATTACACTTCAACCCAAACAAACAACAACATGCCAAAAAAGGAACATCGCCAAAAACATCCTCAAACGATAAGGCCAATGCTAACGCTCTGTGTTTATGCTAACGCCTGCTAGTAATGCTAACGCTAACACCCAGCATTAGCATTAGCCTCACCTCGCCGCCGAACAGCTCCAGAGTTTGTTCTAGCATCTGGCCTGTGTTCCACAAAAAGTTTAGGCATCCGGACCTAGCAGTACTGGCAAACAGAGGTAGTGCTACAAACGTGGCTCATATCCGTCTCTCCTCTCTGAACAGCTCCTCCCAGAAGCCCCTGACCAATGACGAGCCACGCCGTAACCAATGACGACATACGCTTTCTCTTTTTTCATCTTTTTTTTAAACACTTTATTATCACATTAAAGCCACTAACAAACAAACATGACATCATCCAAACATACAGGGAGACACAAGGAGTACATAATGAATATCACACAAAAAGCACAGGAGAAAGGGAAAAAAAAAAACCTATTGATATGACGTATAATACTTTCCTGAGAGACAATATAATGCGACAGGCTGTTGTAAATGTAGTACAGTGCACAAAGGTGAGTCAGACCTTTACAGTTGATAATGAAGCACAGTAAGCTTTGTGGAACACACTGGCACAGAGATGCAAGACAGTAGAGGACGTGAGACTATTAGACAACTACAACAATAGCGGAACAGACTAGACAAGACTACTAGATAATAGCACTATATTAAATGTGGATGACATCTCTGTGACTGTGGTGACACCTGAAGAAAATCAAAGAGAAACATACAAAGGACAATAATCAATACACTACTACCTATTCCTCATCAACAGTTTAACCGTGACCACGCAGACAACTATTAAACATCACAGCTCAACCTTAACATTTGAGGAATATTTCAATAAAATAAACAGTTGACTGGCATCACTTCCTGAGGAGCCAACAACAACAAATATTTGGAAAAGGTACAATGATTATTGTTTGTGTATCAACTACTCATTGAAGCAATCCAGTAGGTTACTGTGAACTGCACAACACTGACACAAACTATCACTTAAGAACATTTGTAAATGGAGGATTTTAACTTCTGTTATTATATTTCACTACAATGTCTTTCTGTTGTTTACATTTAAACAATAACCAAACTTCCAACAGCAGCTTATGTGAAAATTTTTAAGAAAATAAGTGTAGACCTCGTTGTTCTATATGTATATTAAATCTCTCTGTGACCGACAGTCAGCTCGTTTCGTTATTGTGTATTGTCTTCAGCTGAGAGTATCGTCACTCCCTTAATGAATACTAACCATTATGGCTGAACCAGAACTTTGTCTACAACATCTGCTTCTCTCATTCAATATTTATTGGACAAGTGTTTCTAACAAACAAAACCCCTTTATTAAAATCACATTTTGAACTATGAACCAAATCTACTTCACGCAACTTTCAACCATACACACCACTCACTCCCACAAAATACAACTCTACAGGATCAAAAATCCATACCATTCATTTCTTCCTTTTCTACACACATATATACTGTATTATCAGCTTACATATATTTTCAACAAAAACTACACATAAACAACAATCAATGCTCTGCCAAACACAATTCACATAAAGCACATCACTTTTCCAATATACTGCATACTCAACACTTTAAATGACATAAAAAGTTATTTGTGAATTACCTGTAGGCCTCTGTCCTGGTCTCAAAGAACAATGATCATTACACTTGAAACTCAACATCTAACAACACATTTTTATACCTTACTATGAAATTTGGCCTGACGCCTTTGTTTTCCACAGACACACACATTATCACATTCAAACTTCTACATAGTGTTTGTGAGTCGAGTGGTACTGATAAAGAATTATGTTACTCAAATACATACGATATATTACTGCATAGGGTTTTTCTAAACTGCAGATTACTTCTATTATTACACTTCTCTGATGCTCAGTGCTCTGTGTTGAACAGATGATGAAGCTGCTTGTAAATTACCTGGAGGCCTCTGTCCTGGTCTCAAAGAACTTCTGCATGTATGGAGACACCTGGACGAAATCCAAGAAAAACCATACATAAAATGATCAATACGCTACTACCTATTCCTAATCGACACTTTACAAAAACACAGAAACATATTCGACATTTAAGAAAATATTTTTACACCTTATTGCACTGACAATTTACTACAAAGTGACTTCTATTTCTATTTTACATTACTTTGACTTGTATCTTACTTCTTTTTTCAAACAGTGCAATATCAGTACTTAAATCCAACTATCACTGTGTACACAGTCCTGTTGATCATTTTTTGCAACAATTCCCACTTCCAAGATGTACTGAAGCATCCCCGCAGCATAATATTCCCAGCACTGCGTTTCACTATGGAGACGCTGTTCTTTGGGTGGTACGCCTCTCTAAACTATGTTTCTAGGACAGTAACATCACAGTAAACTCAATATCTCACTGGACAGAAATCTAAAATGTTGCTGGGCTTCTTTGTCTAAGAGAGTAAAGTTTACAGCAATTTTTGAAATTTGGAGATTAGTGACAAACTAACCAGTTAGACTACATACAGACAAGCTTTCATTTTAGCTGTTAGTAACAGTTTGCCATGAGCTTAACCAGCGTGCTGTGCTTCCTGTTAAACATGTCATGAGACTGTGGACAACGCTGAAAATATTACCCTACTAACTACTGGCTGAACAGGCGCTTTGACAAAGAAAAGGTAAAGGCCGGCAGCTTTTACTTTTCAATGCACTTGTCGTCAACTTGAGTGGCTTATATTCAGCTGGTTCACCTCGACGCCGGTGGATGTAGACATGCACTTTTCCTGTCGCCGTACACTGTGTAACATGAAAATATCAGCCGACCCCGTGTGACATTTCCTAACTGATCAAAGCCAAAATGTAAAGACAGCATCAATCCACACACACACAGATACCCCCTCCCAAAAAGCCATCCGAAAGTAATACAATGGCTCCATCTATAGGACAAAGCAGTGAACTGCTCCAAAAAAATGACAGCTCTCACAGCTGTCAAATATCAAACTTTGACGGGCCAGAACAGGCACACGCTTCAACAAAAACTCACAATTTTCACAGGAATTCATCCTCAAGGCCTTAAGGAGGTCCTGACAACATTTAAAGTGAGTCCGGGTCACCCTGCTTGTAACTGCACATCACACCATGAAATATGTCATGTCCTATTCTGAATAGGTGGCGCTACAAAAATTGTACGAATACTGACATATGGATGTGTGCAGATAGGGACCGTTAACAATACTGTAAACTTTGCTGCAGTTTGGACAAAGTATGGCTGAACTGCAGCAAGTTCAATGCAACTACTGCTTCCGTGGCCAGTGATCCCACTTTGAGGGGCCACAATGGGTACGCCCCTTCAATGAAAACTCAAAAGCTTCGCAAATTAATATCTTCTATATCTTAATATTGTATTTCCAGATTTTGAAGTCAATCAGATAAAACGTCTAGGAGGGTTATAAAAATTCCCAACCCCTGGAAATGGCAAAATATCAGAAAATTGTTGATCTTTGAATCAAAACGATAGACTTCCTGCTGGGTTTAGAATATGGCTCTATGGTGCATCATGGGATGTTACATTATAGTACAAATTTTTAGGTGCAACAAGCTTGACAGGCTGTTCAATTAAAAAACCTAGGTGGCGCTATTGAGGCCAATTTACCACACCCATGCACAAGAACCCTAAATTATGTAATTTTTTGCCGTGCCTGACACGTTAGGCCCTCACAAAGGCCATTTTGTCGGCGGGAAAAAAAGAAAAAAACAAAAAACCAAATGAAAACAACAGGGTCCTTGCAACTCGTTGCTCGGGCACTAATTGTTAGCCAGAGGTTAGGCTTAGGGTTTGTTTTAGCCACAATTTTACATTCTATTTGCAAGTATAGAAGATTTGACGTTGGAAGATCACTTTTATGATATTAATTTGCATATACACTCCTAAGTTCCACTGTGACACTTTTGGAGAGTTTTTTTAGTACAGGTTACCTCTATTATTACACTTTTCTGATACTCAGTATTCAACATAAACAGTTTAATGTCAGTGCTGTGTTGGACAGATTGTGTAAAGTTGTGAATTACCTGGAGGCCTCTGTCCTGGTCTCAAAGACCTTCTGCATTGTATAAAGACTCTCCGCGATCGTGGAGACGCCTGGAGGAAATTGAAGAGAAACGTGCATAAAATGATCAATACGCTACTACCTATTCCTAATCGACACTTTACCAAAACACAGAAAAGTATTCAACATTACAGCTGAAACTCAACATTTAACTAAATATTTTTATGCCTTATGGTACTGACAACTTACTATACGGTGGCTTTTATTTCTATTTTGGATTACTATTACATTAGATTACATAGTCTTTATTTATCCCACTTGTGGGAAATTCACATTACAGCAACGAGAAACAACGCTGACCAAAATAGGAAAATAGAACAGAAGTAACAAAGTAAAAGTGCAGCAATCACCATTAGAAAAACAACTCTCTGTGCAGTTGTGAAATGTACCGTCATAAATACAGGAGGCAAACATCCTCCCCTCACCCTCCTCCTCGATGGACTCCAAAGAGCAGTCCGGAGCCGGCCCGCCTGACCGGCTTATTCGCTACGAAGAACCTCGGTCTTCTCAGCGGTTGGAGACGACGCTGGCCCTTCTTGTACGGGGCGTTGCTGTTACGAGACCTCCTGCAAAGAAATTCAAGCAGAAACTCTTCAATAACTCACATGTTCAATGGATGCAAGAATTGTGAAGCTGCTATCAAATAAGGGGTCCTATGTTAAAATGTAACTTGACCTGTGAAGACGTTTTTGATTGAAATAGCTTTTGATCAGTAGAAATGACCTCCTAATGCTGCAAAGTCAACAAATGACCATTTTCAGTTCTTTACAACCTATAAAATGTTTTGAAACTCTGTTCTGTGTAATAATTTGGAACAGTGCATTTTAAGTTTTTCATTTTTATAAAAATACTATTATCATTGGGAGGTTTGTTCAAAAACAGTTGAATTATATTCCAACAGTTGATGACTTGAAAATTATGCTGAGTGTCATTTGCATTCACTATATAGCAAAATCAGAGAAAAAATATCATTTGCATAATAATTTGGAACGCAGCGTATTACTTCTACTGTTACATCTAGTAACAGATTACTTTGACTTGCATCTCATTTCTTATTTCAAACAGTGCAATATCAGTACTCAAATCCAACTATCACTGTGTACACAGTCCTGTTTATGCTGTTCATATGGTTACAGCTTGTCTTGTAGATATAATGACCTTTTCTATTGTTGTTGTTGTGACTGATAAAGGATTATGTTACTCAAATAAATACTTCTACAGAATATTTTGTTGCTGTGTTTAATATTGTATCAAAGTGAATATTATTAGCCAGAGGTTAGAGTTAGGTGATCTTGCATTACAAGATCACTTTAATGATATTAATTTGAAAACAGACTCAAAAGTTATACTGTGACATTTCTTGAGCGTTTTTGATGCCTTATTATACTATGATATGCCGTCCTGTGCGATACAACACACCGGTGCAATATATTGACATTCACGCCTACACCTCATTGTATATAGAGGTGCACTGTTTTTGTATATTTTTTCTATATATATATATATATATATGTTTACACTGTTCAGGAGGACCTCTCCAATCTCATTGTACTTTTAGTGTAATGACAATAAAGGGTATTCTATTCTATTCTTGCTACACTATGACCATTTTTGACGCACATTATTTGTCTTGTTGCGTACTTGGTGCGTTTCATTGGCTCCTACGCTGACAAAAACATACCTCTCCGTGACGGCGGAAGGAGCCGAGTCCCGTCTCGTCCCCCTGGATACGACTACTACGCAGAAAAATCGGAATTAAGATCCTCGACGACCTCGTAAAACGTATCGTAGTATATAGCGCGTCGTCAAAAATGCCTGCACGCGTGTCCGCTGTTCATATGTTTCTGTCTTTACCTTAAAGTCAAATTAAAGAATGAAATTGTTTATTGGTGATGGTTGTTTATTGTCCTAACCTCCTGACGAACCAACAAATAAGAAATTAATTACATTAACTGCAATATCATCACTGAAGAAATGTGCAGAATAATCACAACTCATTTAGCTCACATTCATTAAATACTAAGGTCTGAGCTGAGATTCAAACAGTCAAACAGAACAGTGTAAGACACTGACAATCGACATCCTTTAAATGTGTGTGTGGTGGGGATTATTCCTGAAAGACAATATAATGCGACAGGCTGTTGTAATTGTAAACTACATACCAAAACGTGCGGTATTAATGATGGGAAATATGAACGTGTAGCACTTCATAAAATGTTTGTATTTCATCCAGGTTCAGATTTCCAATTAAGTCTCCCTGGCTTTGTTGCAGTTGCGGTTTAACATTGTGTCGTTAGAGTCGCTTTACATTCCACGTAAACCGACAGAATGAACGTGCGCAACACCAGCTCAAGTTACCGACATCTTAAACACCGAGAGCTGTTACTCTGTTAACGACTCAGGCTGGATATGTATGAATGTAATGCTGTTCTGTTCTTCATTCACGTTCATTAACAATGCGTGTTTCCGTATGCAGTCTACAATTAAAACAGCCTGCATTATACTGTCTTTCAGGACGACAATGCCTGTTTACAAGGACAATAAATAATGATTGTTGAAACTGATAATATGCAACGCCAATGACGGTAAACTCTGATGTACGCTGATGTATGATGTAAGCGATGTTTTCATCCGTCCCCGTTACAAACACACACAAGAAACTGGCGATAAAAACAGATATGATTAGAAGGAATGGCTGATGCTAATTCTAATGCTAACGCACGCCGCTAATTAGTTAGCTTGTTAGCCTTACCTTGTGCTGCAGGTGAGCTCGGCGTGTGTTGTAACTGGCTCGTTGTAATATCCGCACTTCTTCGGTAATAAAGTTTCTCACAGCGACAACAACCCCAGGTAAAGAATATTGCGTAACACGTTGATTTTACTCTGTATTTTCACTCGACTTTTCGCCATTGCTCCTCCACCGACATGCTCTCCTCCTCGAGGTCCAGAACGATGACGTCACACGCCAGTCAACGTCGACCAACGTCGGCGTACGAAACGCTGATTGGTCGACTGATTCTGCTCCACCTACTCGCTTCTGATTGGTTGAATTCCCGGAAGTTGTTCGCTCCGAGTGAAGACCGTGGAGGTATTATGAGAGCTCTAATAATGCATCCATGGCGAACACTGAACGGCGCTGATAGAGAAAGCTCAGATTGTGTAAAGATAGTGATGGGTAGACAAGGCGTCATGAAGCGTTTCAACACATTACCAAACTGTATTGATACTGTGTCGATACTGTGTCACTGAATACTGACACCTGCTGGACCTTAAAAATCCCTACAGGCAACCTAGTTGGCAGACTCAACTGACACTGATTCGATGACCTACTATATACAACTATATAATTTAAATCATTGTATTTTTTCATATCGTCATTTAAATTTAAAATATATTTGATATTTTTAGATATAGTCAATAAATAATGTGAACGTGTTGTGAATGACGATGCTTGTGGACTGGGATTTTTTTTTTTTAACCAAATTTTTATTCAAAAAAAATTTTGGTCTGCCTGCCCACTTCGATGTCGACATGTTGCCAAAGGTTATCTAAACCCGTCATCCCGTTGACTGATGCGCTTCCTTATAAACACAGTTTGGCGCGTCAGTGTCAGTTCGAAACAGTTCCTCTATCGGTCACGTGACTTTCTTGAAGCGATACGCCCACCGACACGGGGTTTTGCTCTATGAGCTCGACGCATGCGCCGACGCATCGGTATCGCCGGACCCATCACTATAAAAAGTGACGTAAAGAAATGACTAAGTTACTAAAGCAGCCCAGATTATCATGCTTGTTTCCTCCACAGTCAGAAATGAACATAAAGCTAAAAATCCTTGTAAACAACATCCATTTATTTACATATTCCAGAAATATTCTGATATAGTGTATATTAATGCTAATATTGCACAAAGAAGACATAATTTGACACAGACACGTTACATTTAAAGGGAGCTGAGATTCAACAGTTCACAGTGTTTTGTTATTAGTGGTGTGAATTATGGCACATCTGCTTTAACGTGATCGTTATTATTAAATATCGTAATAAGTATGTTTGAATGTGATGTATCATTCCGACATGGACTTGGACACCACTGAAACACGACATGAATATACAGTCTTTGATCACAAATACTCTGCTGAGTCAATGAGCGGCACTATATACAATGTAGAACTGTAGCGTTAATAGGCTATACAGTTGAACAGAATGACTGCACAGTGAAAGCTGCAGAAACACTACAGACTGGTGGATCTATCTGAAGCCAGAATCCAGAACTGCTTTAAAATGTACTGGATGTAGCTACAGTTTCTGTGGAAAAAACAAACTGATTTACCAAATTAATATTTCCATGATAGCTGTCTGGACAGCAATGCAAAGCTACAGAAACGACATAGCTGGAGAGTAGTCGCTGCAAATTTAAAAGCTTGATGACATCAGGGCCTGGTTCGCTCTGCACGCTGGCAACCCTGGCTAAGTTAATCACATGGACGCATACATATATGCGCGCGCACACAAAGGGACCAAAAGGCCACTGCATCCTCAAGCTGTGCTGCCTTACTGACTGCATCTTTGACCACAAGATGTCGCTGCTATTCTACCCATTCACAACACACGCAGTATGTTTACAAGACACCCGATCGCAGTGCTTAGATGTTACTCCTTACTGATTAACTCTTCCTGCATATACATTTCAACCTTCGCTCCTTTTTAAAGAGTGAAATAGAGCGAGATCAGGTTTGAAGTTAGTTTCTTAAAAGCAAAAATGGACAAAGAAAACAACAAAAGTGTTCTTGTATTATTGGTTTGGTTATTGATTTGGTTGCCACCCCAGTTCCCTCCTGCCCCTACAGATTGGTATCCAGAGTAGGACGCCCAATTTGATCAGCGCAGTTTCACAGTTTGTGACTTCTTACTAGACTGACACGTTTTAAAACTTAACTGTACTGTTACATTTAGTAACTCCTGACTACACTGTAACTTTCATTTCTATTTTGGATTACTATTACTTCTGCATTGCTTTTATATGACAATTTAGTTCTAAAGTTACATTTAACTTTTACTGTTGCAAACTACATCTAGTAACAGATTACTTTGACTTGCATCTCATTTCTTATTTCAAACAGTGCAATATCAGTACTCAATTCCAACTATCACTGTGTACACAGTCTTGTAGATATAATGCCCTTTTCTATTGTTGTTGTTGTGACTGATAAAAGATTATGCTACTCAAATAAATACTAAAGAATATTTTGCTGCTGTGTTTAATATTGTATGAAAGTGAATAATATTAGCCAGAGGTTAGAGTTAGGGTTAAAAACCTCAATTTTACATTCTATTTGCAAGTAGAGAAAACCTGGCATTTCTGCATTACAAGATCACTTTTGTGATGTTAATTTGAAAATAGACTCAAAAGTTATACTTAAAACTTAACAGCACTGTGACATTTAGTGACTCGTGACTACACTGACATTTAGTTTTTAATTTTAACTGTATTGATATTATATATCATGTTCATAAAATATTTGTATCCCTTTGCATTTTCTATTTACATATTCATAGCATATTATTTATGGTGTATATAGCTGTCTTTCTATTTTATGCTATTATATTATTCTATCTTGTACTGTTGTATTTTTGTTGCATTCACATACAGACTACTGTGACTGTGCCTCCAGGTAATTCACACACTGTCAAACACAGAACACTATCAGGAAAGTGTAATAAGAGAAGTAATGTAAAAGCAATTAGCAAGTCAAAGTAATCTGTTACTAGATGTAGTTTGCAACAGTAAAAGTTCAATGTAAATTTAGAACTAATTTGTCATATAAAAGCAAAGCAGAAGTAATCGTAATCCAAAATAGAAATAAACATCACAGTATAGTCAGGAGATACTAAATGTAACAGTACAGTACAGTGTCAAAAACTGTCACAGTATTGCTAAGTTTTAAAACCTGTCAGTCTAGTCACGAGTCTCTAAGTGTAACAGTACAGTTAAGTTTTAAAAACTGTCACAAACTGTCAGTGTAGTCAGGACTCACTAAATGTAGAGTACGGTGTCAAACTGTTAAAACCTGTCAGTATAGTGTCAGAAACTGTCAGTGTAGTCACAAGTCACAAAATATAACAGTACAGTTAAGTTTTAAAACCTGTCAGTCTAGTAACAAGTCACTTAATTTAACAGTAAAATGTTAAAACCTGTCAGTCTAGTCAGGAGTCACTAAATGTAACAGTAACTTTTATATTAAACACAGTAACAAAATATTCTTTAGAAGTATTTATTTGAGTAACATAATCCTTTATCAGTCACAACAACAACAACAATAGAAAAGGGCATTATATATACAAGACTGTGTACAGAGTGATAGTTGGATTTGAGTACTGATATTGCACTGTTTGAAACAAGAACTGAGATGCAAGTCAGAGTAATCTATTAGTAGATGTAGTTTGAAAAATGTAAATGTAAATTTAGAAGTAATAGTAATCCAAAATAGATATAAAAGTCACTTTATAATGAAGCATAAAAATATTTAGTCAAATGTTCAGTTTCAGCTGTAATGTTGAACTGTTGATGAGGAATAGGCAGTAGTGTATTGATCATTTTCCTCCTGGTGTTTCCACTTTGACCATGATCACAGAGAGTCTTTGTACAATGAAGTTCTTTGAGACCAGGACACAGGCCTCCAGGTAATTCACACACTGTCAAACACAGAGCACTGTGTATCAGGAAAGTGTAACAAGACAAGTAATGTAAAAGCAATTAGCAAGTCAAAGTAATCTGTTACTAAATGTAGTTTGCAACAGTAAAAGTTCAATGTAAATTTAGAACTACTTTGTCATATAAAAGCAAAGCAGAAGTAATAGTAATCCAAAATAGAAATAAAAGTCACAGTAAAGTGTCACTATAGTCAGGAGTCAGTAAAGAGTCACAAACTGTCTAGTCAGGAGTCTAATATGTAAAAAACTGTTTGGACTTACAGATGAGTTTGTGTGATCAATGTGTGTTGTTGTCTGTGCAGGAGGAGAAGACGACAGCAGCTGAAGACCTGAAGTGGATGAAAGAATGAAGCTGTTAATGAAATAAAAGAGCTCCACCATCTAACTGCTGTGAACTGTGTTGGTTTCCTGTTGTTCAAGTGAAAACACTGACCTGACAGCATCTTCATGTCTGTCTCTTCCCTCTGTGATGGTTCCAGTTTGAATCCTGTGGAGAAAAACACAGCAAACATTAATATAAAGATCTGATTCTTAACACGTCAAAATAAAAGCACAGAGTTTCTGGGTACTGAACTTCAAACTGTCAAAACATAGAGCAGTAAATGTACAAAGAAACCAGAGTGTGAACTAGGTGGTTCTGGACTCATCAGAACTTGTCCAAAAGTTACATTTGTTTTCTATACAGAGACAGAAGAAGCTGCTCATATTCAAATAACAGCAGTGGATGGAAAAGTCCGTTCAAATTTGAACTACATTTGGTTGAGAGAGAAAATCCTCCCTTTTCTTTGAACTGTACATTCATGAACTATGTAAATAAAGAGTAAAGTGTTTTTGTGATAAATCAAACTATTCAGACTTCAGATCAGTTACTGAAGATCTATCATGTCAGTGTAAAGCAGGTTGTGAATTACCTGGAGGACTCAGTCCTGGTCTCAAAGAACTTCTTCACTGTACGAAGACGAAGTGGAGACACCTGGAGGAAATCAAAGAGAAACATACAGAGGAAAATGATCAATACACTACTGCCTATTCCTCATCAACAGTTTAACCCCAAAACATCTTTAAGAATCAATAAAAATAAATATTTGGGAAAATTTAATTAGAATAATGATCTTCAATCTTACATTTCTATGTTAATTGTCAACTAATCACTGGAGGAATCATGTATGTTACTGTGAAGTGCACAATAAAAACTTGTGACTAACATTTCTAATTGAGCTCGTCAACACATTTTTTCAGACAGGGTGAATGTTTAGGGCACATACCTGTTTGGTTTGTCAGGTGGGAGCTGGTGTTTGTGTCCAGGCTGAAGCAGTAAACCTGGAAAACACAAGTCCAACAAACAACCTGACGAATAAAGAAGCCCCCTCTTTGTTTTGCTGCAGGGTGACGGGACGTTCTAACTCCTGGATGGCACCGCTGTCCAGAACCTTAGAGCAGGACAGAAGAACAACAACCACCATCAATTTATTTACTGATCCAGATGCACAGACTGACAGACTCAGTCACACATGCACAGAAGTAAAATAATCAACTAAAACCAGTACAACAGTACAAGACATGGTAAGAAATAAATGCACGGAACATAAAGAGGTAGTGACGTGTGAAATACTCAGATCCATCTCTAATCCATCATCTAAGTGAATCAAATGATGGACTATCTATCCAGTAGGACCAATAGGATGTTAGGAGTGCTGTGACGTCAGTGACAAGAAACTAATCACATAAGTACTGTTTCCATGACACTGTCAAAACAAAAAATATCAAGAGTCTTTTGAGTCTGTGTGTCATCCCCATTTTGTTTGTGTCTTGTGCACACCAGCCTGACACACATGTACGTGCAAATAGACCTGAATACAGTGACACAGTCCTGCTGACAATTCCACCATTCAGCAGTTTGTAATGCACCGACACATGCGGCTTACAAGCTAGCAAACGCAGCTGCACAGAGACGTTTCGTTTTGTTTTATACCCACAGCACATCTGAATTCAAAACAGTCAGTAACTTAAATTTACTTTTTACACTATGTTAGTTTAAGGAGTACCTCGGTGGAAACCGGAGGCCTGCAGTACGAACTGTGTGTTGTCTGCATGCTGTCACTTGCCTGAGATCTGCTCTCATTAAAAGTAGCAGGGCTGTGTTTCCTCTCAGGGTGGGCTCAGTGTGTTTCTGCTGGGACGTCATCAGGGTTCACCGTCCTGGTCTTAAGCTGGCAGTTTTGCGCTTGTTTGTGATGCGTTGCTGTGTTGGTTGGAGCGGTGATTCATCCCTCCAGGTAGCATCTGATGAGATTGGTCATTGACAAGTGGCAGGTCTTTTATTTAAAAAGCCACTGTCCACCACCTGCTCAGCACCAAACAACAGACACGGTCAGAGAATAGCTGGTGAACATTTGGCTGCTAATCACCCAGAGATTTCCCTCAGGATTTTATCAAGTAAGAATATTTCAGTTTGTTTACAGCATGTTGTGCTGCACCAAAAGGTCCAAAAAAATCAATGAATACTGCTTTAGAAGTTACAGTGGTCCTCCACTGGCTTTACACATGAGGATCAGTGTTGTGGCGAGGGGTCAGCCTGCGTAAAGAATAATTACTTATTGCCTATTTTAGACATCGTATAGTGAGGACGCAGGCAGCAGAGACATGACATCAACACAGCAGTTGCGTGGCATGTTCTGTAACCACTCAACTCCTGGAGTGCTGGAGACACATTTATAATGGAAAGCCAGCTCCAAACTGCAGGTGTGAGTGTTTACCAGGCAGGGGTGGTGCAGTGGAGGATGCTGTTGGCTGAATTACAGGAAGTGTAGGTTTCAGAGTTGTTGTTTTTTTTTCCTACCAGAGACAAAAATCAGGGTATGATCCCTCTGCTCATTGGATTTTTAAAAATCTGCTCCTTGTGTCCCCCCAATTTAAGGAAGTTCTACAGTGGCCCTGAGGGTCAAAACACTACAACATTTCATAAAACACAATGACATTGTAGTGTTTTGTGCAATGTGAACTGGCAGATAGAGAGCAGCAGTTTGTCCCTGCCTGACCCTGGTGTTCAGACTCTGGCAGTAACACCAGCTGTAAACCACAGCCCTGCCACGGCGCACGTGCGCTTCGCAAGACGAGCTATGTGAGTTTTTTTTTCTCGTAGTCGTGAAAATGCATTTGTCTGCAGACTGCACAGCCACTGACACCATAATAATCTGAGACTGCTGAGCTGGATAGTTCATACTGAACTGAACGTGGCAGGTTGGGCTGCTGACAGACTGTGTACTACTGAGCTGCATGTGGTGTTTGAGCACGGCAATCGTCGAGATTGTGGCAAAATCTGATTGGTTGATGCAAGTAAGAGGAACGTGTTCAGTCAGTTGGAAGTAGTTAAAGGAAAGAATAAAACCTAAATAAGTAGTGTTAGCATCAGTGAGCTGACTGTCGCAGTGGACAGCTCAGAACCAGCCTCCCTCCAGACGGTGCACACTATTACCTAATACAGTTTAGAAATAATCATTAAATAGCTATTATGTTTTTGAGCTTTGCTTCAGAGTAAACATCATTTTCTCAGCAGTCCCTCAGGAAACAAAGGATTCTTTTTGCAGTATGGGAGCTTGTTGTTTATTAGCTTCAGTAAAGGCAGCTCTCTTACCTGCTCCCAGCAGGAACGTCTACTGTAGTAATGTGGTTACGGGTCGCAATCGCATTTCTCCAAATGAGTTTAGACGTGGGCAGGGGCACAACATGTGAGTGTGTGTGACTTGCATACAGACCAGACCTGCGAGGATTCTTGTTCCAGTCTGTCCTCTGTGGACCAGTGTGGAATCATTCATTTAAAACGACTCGGTTAAACCCTCCGAGCACAGTGTTTGACATGGTGACGCTCTCTGCGGTGACTCCCTGCTGCTCACACTTGACAAATGTTCACTTTTGTGAGCTGACATTCTCTGGTTTTCAGTGGATTTGAACACGCTTATCAGAGTAGTAACACATTGCAGGTGCATACAGTTTTTTCAGTGCTGTACAGTGAAGTCAGCAGCTGAATAATTACACTAACAAATGGGCTCCTTTAGCTGGCCTGTTTCCAGACAGCAGGCCCCTTCAGTGTTTCATTACTGAGAGTGAATTTTCCAACAAGACGAGCTGAAACGTAACGTATAAAAACAAGCTGGGGATTCTTTGGCCCCCGGGTGGAAACTGTAATTTAAGGGAAGCCTTAATTGAGCCTCATTAGGAGAACCAGCAGGTGGGTGTACATAACACCAGTGAGGAAACACTAGTGGGTACATCTGTATGTGTGTCTGCTTTGCTCTTGGTCCACATACTAAAGCTATTTTAGATGTTGGTTTTTCCTCTTTACATGTTAATTATGTGTTTATATGATGCGTCACAACATCAGCTGCTATGACTCAAACGGTGCTGGGTGTCGTTTGAGAATACAAATATGCTTTAATTTAATAAAGAACAGATATCTGATGTTTGCTGTACGCTGACACTACATTTTCTTATCTTCCTGGATAGATGTCAGTTTAAGAAAGTAAACACTGATTTAGCTGCTGCTGAGAAAGATGTTACTCTTAAGCACTTTTTAAAGCTCAAATGAAGCAGTGACAGTTCCTGTCATTTTTAAATACACTTTGGTGACAGAAATGTGTTTGTTTAATTTCAACATTTTCACTCAACAACATACATCACTGTAAGTACATCAGTGCTGATGGTAAAACTGTTCTGGGCTCAGGTCTTTGAGAAACATTTCCTTAGCTAAAGAGTCTAAAGATGGATGCTATTGGGAAACAACCCACCACCGACTGTCATACAAACTGCAAAAAAAGTACTGATGTCCAATACCAAGCCCTAAAGTCATCCTGCTTTACTGGAATTGTATGCTTTAGTTAATTAAACAAAAAAAATATTTAATGTTCCTACTAGTGTCTTTTGAGCATGAATAAAGGGCTGTCCGTCTCCCCAGATCATGTGACTGTCCTGAGGGAAGACCAGCCCCCACAAACCAGTTCAACCAGCTGAAAACTGATGGAGAAACTACTCACGTCTCCTGACGCTGGAGGAAATCAAAAAAGTAACCCAGCAGCAGAGGAGCCCGGTGGAATCGTCCGGCACTTCAAAGACGACGCTCCGACATCCATGACGGCGGCGTGGACTTCCTGTGAAGTGCTGTGATATCCAATATTTTTCTCTCACTGCTTCAAGCTGGGGGAAATTAAATGCCTCCTTGGAAAATTGATGAAGAGGACATGTTCACATGAGGGCTTTTCATCATGTTCAGCTGCTGTCACAGAGCAGAGGAAAAGACCCAGAGTGTGTGTGTGATAACACTTATCTGATTGAAGCTCACAATGATACGCACACTCTTTCATGCTCTGCTTTATAAATATACACTGAGGCCATCACAGGTGATGTTCACAGATCAGTCCATATACAGCTGTTGGATCAATGTGTTTGAAGTTTCTCTACATGACTCGTTGGAAACAGTCTGGAAAAACTAGTATCACACAGGTAATAAATACAGTCAAATCCACTCACATTGTACTTGGCTTCATGCTTGTTCTTTCCATGAGTGGATCTGACCGTCAGCTCATCCAGGCCTCTCTCTTCAAGAACCTCACGGCATCATTGAAACCTTCTTCGCATAAAAGCTGCATGCTGCCGGTTGACGGAGGGAAGAGAGCCTGGTTCAGACGTTTGATGTTCTCCACCGAGAACTGAGGAAACCAAAGAAAACACCACATGTACATCAAAGACAGAGACAGAAAATTATCCCATGCCGCAAGCCACTGCTACTGAAAGTAACACATGGCATTTATTATTAAAGACATTTAATATCAGACATGGAAATGCTAGTGTGGGTTTTCTCAAACATTTACTATGAGAATGAATTCCCATTTTATCTTTCATTTGGGCACCTGTACTGTATGTGTGGATTAATAGTTTTGACTTAAAGGACCAGTGTGTAGAATTTAGTGCCCCTTCATTTCCAAGCATGTTGGGAGGGGGGTCAGAGAGTCTATGGTGGCCCTCAGGTGACAAAATGGTGTCACCTACTACATCAACTAGTCTGTCAAGTAAAGAGGTTTGTTTATATACTATATAACTTTATATAATAATTAGTCTCAGGTGATTATATACTGTTTGAAATGACTTAAATATATTATATTCCATTTCTGCCTATAGACCACTGTAAATGCTACACACTGATCCTTTAAAGGGTTGGTTCACCCAAATTAAAATAAAAGAACAAGGCTAACTATTGTCTTTCTTTCCTTTTCTCTTGCCATACATATACTTTTGATTGTATCAGTTTATGTTCTGATATATTTGTGTTCATCCAATACAACAGAGGTGACTGAGGTGTAGTTTGTGCTGCTCTCAGCTCTGACATTTAAAAAAACTGAGAGCAACTTGTTTTTTCCAGAAACAGTTCCTCTGTGTGTTCTGGATTGACACTATTTGTGACAGCGGATTAGCCGAAAAAACTAGCTGATGTGTTTGTAATAGTTTCTGGACAATGACTGAGCTTTACAGAACAGAGAAATAAGATACATCATGCTTTGGAAACACACACAGAACCTGTTAACTGACTAGAAAAGTGTAGAACATCACCTGATGACTCTCACGCCACTGTCCACCAGCTTGCTACTGGAAATACTCACTACAGCTCCAAATGTGGATTCATTTGCTGATGAAAACAATCTCCAACAAATGCACTGTTGAGCAACATGTGACAAAAACTACAGTGACCAGCAATTGCAGAAAATTACAGAGCCTGTTTTAAATTTGAAACTACATGCTGTGAGTCACTTCAGTAGGAACCAATGGACATGGAGCTGAGAGCCACAGACAGAGTGGGAAGGTCAGACCGTATTGAGGGACTGACTAACACACTGCTGATTTTGGTCCTTATGCGATTTAAGGATGTAAATTATTAAATGATTATTGATTTATTTCCATTAATACTTTCAGAATATCTATCTATCAACCAAATCTGTATAACCAGAACACTTAAACTTAAAATCAGGGGTGCTAACAAATTTGACCAGAACTGTAGAAGTGTATTATCTTATATAAAACCAGTCAAACCAGAGTCCACTGTGGGAAGACTGGGGAAACCTGTGTCATGTTCATTCAATAATGTTTCCTGTTGATGAGGAAACAGGGGTCAGACTTTGTTTTAATTGCGACATATGTCCAACATGTTTAGTCTGATGTCGTTGAATGGAGACAGGTGGGAGTGGAAGCTTGACAATTTTAAATGAAATCATTATTCTGTATTATTAATATGCCAAACGTAACACATCATTCAACCAGTGAAACAATGCCACTGAATGCCCCCTAGGCTGTGTGGGCCTCATTAAAAAACAGGACCATCTGTCCTGTGCCAAGCATTTTCAGGCCTGCCCCACACAATAACTGTCAATGTCTCTGTCTAGCTCTGTCCCCAGATTTAAGAGTTAAGTGCTGACTATCTTCGTGTCTTCATCACAGCTGGGCATGTTTTAGAATAATTTGTTAGGGATAGTGCTACTTCCTCAGAAAAAGTTTGATAATCTTTACATGAATGATGGAAAAATCCAATGTTTTAAAAATACACCCAGAACCCTAGATACGTCAGCGGCTTCCCTAGACCACTTTGATAAAAACGATCCAGTTCTCACCATTATGTTCATGTTAGCCAGTCTGAGCTCGGTGCTGAAGCGCCCCCTGTGGACAGGACACACATCCTGCAGTCCAGCAAAGGGAGACACGGTGATGGTTCGTCCCACGGGCAGAATTGGCAGGCTGTCACTGAACCCTCCGTCAATCCATGTCTGGTATAACAGAACCAGAAAGCGTGTAAAGACAGGTCACAGAATGTCTACAAGTCAAGACTCAGGCTAAATGATTTGCTGATTTACACTTGATCTGCCGCTACCACTCAAAACTCACTGTCATCGTTACTTTTTTTTTATTATCATGATTATTATGATGACGGCACCAACAGAGAACAATGGAATATCAACATATTCAGAGTCAAAACACTTGATTTTGAATGTGCATAAACTCTGAGTAGTAGTCAGTGAAATGCATCAGTCTTTATGTACTGTTATATGTAGAAGTGTGTTTCTATCCTAGCACTGAAGCCATTTTTAAAAAACACAGTGGATGGGACCATTACCTGTCCCCTGAACTCCACAGGTTTGAGTCCAGCATAGACAGGTACAAAGCTGCTGGCCAACAGAGCCTGGAGAAGTGGGGGACATTTAGTCTGTAAATACTCATGGTTGAAAAGATCAGAGTTGTGTTTCATGAGTAGGGGTGTGTACCTTTATGAGCTCCTCCCTGGTGGTAAACCTGGACACAATGTGGTTCTTGCCACTTCTGGAGTGCGTTATTGAGACGTGGAGGCGGTCAGAGGCCAAACTGTGTGCATCACTGGGCAGAATCTCCTCTATCTCTTCCCTGGAGAGAAACCACACACTGATGCTCATTTGTCACGTTTAATGGTAATGTCCCCGCAGGGCATCATAAATACAGAGACATGTAATTAATACTCAATTTGCTGAACACATATGGCATCACAGCAGATTAACGAGGAATGTAATAATATAGTTAGCTCGTGGTTTGATTTCATTCACAACTCTGAGATTGCAGTTCAAGTCTTAGTTGTGTTGTGAGCAGGAACACTGTCTGGAGGCCGGAACGCAATATAGCTCCATCTGTTGGACACTGTGAGGAAACCCACACACCGATGCCATCTTGACATCCCATGTTGAGCATCATGTCGCCACTTCAGAAAAGCAGGAATTTTATCACTTTTGCCTCCAGGATCAGCACATTATGTTAATTTTCCTTGTCTGTAGAACAGTCCTGAACACAGCCACTGTGAGCTCCACTTCAAATTCTCTGGACACAGTAGCCACAAACCTGAGCCTCCAAAGCAATTTAATGCTGCTACTCAGTTGTTCAATTTAAACTCAACGCTAAGCAATACTTAGAGACAACATGAATTCAAACAAACTCATTAGAGACAAAGAAAAGCAATTAAACTGAATGCTAACATCAGTATACTGAGACGCTCACTAAGGCTGTTAATACAGTCAGTGTGTGGGGGGAGAGATGTGTGGTGTTTTCAAGTTGATGGAGTCACAGTGACAATGCAGGTACAAGATTTACCATGTTTACATCTTAATTTAGCATGATAACATACACTAATTAACACCCACCGCAATACAGAGCTCCGGTAGTTGATGTCACACAATCCTTGCAGGCCACAGTCAAAATCAAACCACCACCATGTTGGCAGGAATAGCAGCTAACTCGTGTCTTTGACTGCTGTAGTTATAGTGAACATGGGGGATAGCTGCTGTGCCCCAGGATGCCAGAATAGTTGGGGACAAGCAAATGGGAAAGCATTTAACTGGATTCCCAAATCTGTAGAACTGTTACAGGGAAAATTCTTCTTGAATTCATGTTCAGCTGTCTCACTGCTCGTGAAAAGCACACTGTGAGCATTGAAGGGTGAGTAATGTTTAATCTATCATGTTTTTCACTATATCGTTCAATTTCTGTGGATTTAAAGTCTGAAATGAACTCTGATGGCTTGAAATCGGCGCTGGCGCCATTCATTTTTGCTCAGGCGTTTCCTGCCAACATGGCAGCATAAACAAACGGAGTCTATACGGCTGAGGCTGATGGGAATGACAATAGTGATGCAAGTATTGACAAATTTATGCCCAGAGTATTACCAACGTTATTAAGATCTATCCAGAGATTGACATGAATGCGTGTACCCACTTTGACAGCAATACATCCAGTAGTTGGTGAGACATTTCAGTTGGATTAAAGACTGACATTACCATCCTTTGAGCCCCTGCTGCTAGTGTGGCTAAAACAATTCACTGCACGTTGTATCAAAATGCAGTCTGCTTCTTATGTTGCTCTGAGGCTCCACAGTGCCCCACTCCCTCTGTCCTGCACTGTCCTCACTGTGCACTGCTCACCAGCTGATATTTAGTTCACACTGTGATGCATCTGTAAGCTTCACGATGCATATCATCACGTTTTTTCCATAACGCAAGAGGTAATTACCGTAGTGTGAGCATGAAGTTGTATCCTGGTGTGACGGCTCCAAACCGCTGTCCTCTCACACTCTCAGCAAACCTGTAGGTGAATTCTTTACAGTGCTGGAAGAGAAGGAAACAAACCCTTAGATGATATTATCTGGTTATACAAGGTTTATTTGGTCACTGAAGCCACATTCACATCTCACACACTCATTAAACTGTTTCATGTCTCTGTGTTGGATAACAGTCTGTTCCAGGATATGACCCGGATCTGACACCTGGAAAAGTAACTGAATAACTTCAGGCAGCTCATATTAGGTAATATGGAGGGGAGGAGAAAGAAGTGTTGTCTTGAATGGGCTGCACAAATGTAAAAAGATTACTAATTAATCAACAATCGTGATTATTAATACAAGGTTACTCAAGGAATCAAGACAAAGTGTAAAAGCAATATAAGACAATATTTAAAAAACTATTTAGAAAATTAGAAATGTAAGAGTAGAATGGAAAATAAAGAATAAATAAATAAAATTACAACGAAAATGTTGTATTTCATATCTGTATCTCAGCATGTCATGTCTCTCAACATCACTATTGTTCATTCAGTTTTTTGACTATTTTTTTTTAAATTTTACTTCAAGAATCTAAAGACAAAACTGAGACAGAGAATTTTCACAGATACACAGATTAACTGCACTATGAAGTTCTATCTGAAGTTATCCATATATCTTCCAAATATGACAGACTTCAGATGTAACTTAATATATTTTTAAGAGCCAGTGGAGTTTAAATTTTAAGAAAATAGCCAGTTCTCCCGCTTGAATGTCTAATCTTTGATGCTGGATCTCAGAGAAGCACTTAACCCTGTCTTTCATTTCAATTAATAAAACTGTCAGCCCAACAGATGAGGAAATAATAATGACAGTGACTGTGAAACTTATGACTACAACTGTTCCCCTAAAAAATCCTTCTAAATTATATTGCCCAGGAAACCCCTAAAAAGCCCCAAGGGCTCACCCATCCCCACTCGGTTATCCACTGCTCTACTGAACAATCTCTCTATGGAATGAATGAGGAGGTGAACACTCTACCTCCAACTTGTCAGGAGCTGTGATCATTACAGCAGCCACCAGGGCCCCGGCCGAGGCCCCCGCGCAGGCCCTGAGGGAGCCCAGCAGCTTGTCCCCGTGGCGGAGAAGGGCCCCCACAGCACCCAAGTGGTAGATCCCCAAGAAACCACATGCAGCGAAGGACAGATTCAGGACTGTCATCTTCAATACCTACACAATGATATCAGTCAGACACAATTCATTACACTTTTTTTTTTACATTTTATTTTGAAAATCCATCCATAATAATTTATATTATCAGTTTTACCTTCAGTGGAATCATATCATACTGTAAAACTGAACCCTGTAGAACTGAATTCCTGTACAATGTTTTACAGCTGGAAACTCTAAACTCAAGTCATCAGATGAAAATCATCTTTATAAGCAAGTATCACAAAATGAAGATGCTATAAACTATATCAACAACTGTCAGGCCAAGGTAGTCAGCTGGAGCTAATTCACATTTATGTCCAGTGCTTTGTCATGTTGATCTGAATCCAACCATAACCTCAACCTCTCAACCACTCATCTGTGCTTTGGATTTGTTTTTGGGGATGGATAGTGAACCTAAAAAGACTTATTTCAGACAGGTTTGAAATTCAGGTGCAGCAAATGATGTCATTTGAATGGTAAGCTTACAAGTGTCAGTATGCTGCTGCTGAAGAAATCCACTTATTCTAATAAAAAGACCTTTTATGACTCTGTGGTGGCCTCTGCCATCTTGTAAGCAATGGTCTGCTGGAGCAGTGGATGCTCAGAGCAGGACAGGAAGAGACTGAATAAGCTGGTCAGACGTGCTGACATCTATCATGAACAACCCCTCTCACCCCTTGCATGAAATCATAAAGTCTATCTTATCTTAAAAACATCTTCAATCTTATCTTTAATAATAATAATTAAACATATACTCAGGTGTTTGCAATGCAGCTTTTCTTAAGGTGAACCTGGTGTGAATGTGAGTTATTTGTGTGTCCATACAGCTTTGTTCAATGAGAAAATCTGTTCAAAAATAACATAGAACGGATTTACTTGTGGCCACATTGATCTGGTTCCCTCCACTTATTAGTCAGCTGTACAGATTTACTGGTAGGGGTAGGTGGCCACTGCCACTTATTTTAATCTTGGAATGAAATACAATGACAAACTTCAGTCACTCAATGTTAAGCATGGGATACGCGCAATTTTTCCATCACCTGACGGGCTCCGTAGTATTCAGAAAACAAGTTTACGAAACATTTACAGCTGAAAGCGGTTTTTGTGTGTTCTTGTTTGTTCCACAGAGCCCGTAGCGGTCATGAAAACGTTGCCTAGTGGATACACAACGTTACATCAGGTGAAAACAAAGCTAGCTAATGACTTAGCTAGCTCAGTTTAGGTCAGAAGCTTGCTTCTGCTAAACTGAGCTAGCGAAGTCATTAGCTAGCTTCTGCTAGCCAGAAGCTAGCTTCTGCTAGCTGGCTTCTGACCTGAACTCATTAGTCATTAGCTAGCTTCTGCTAGCTGGCTTCTGACCTGAACTGAGCTAGCTAAGTCATTAGCTAGCTAGCAGAAGCGAGCTTCTGGCTAGCAGAAGCTAGCTAATGACTTAGCTAGCTCAGTTCAGGTCAGAAGCTAGCTAACTGAGAAGCTCGCTTCTGCTAGCTAGCTTCTGCTAGCCAGAAGCTAGCTAATGACTTAGCTAGCTCAGTTAGCTAGCTTCTGACCTGAACTGAGCTAGCTAAGTCATTAGCTACCTTCTGCTAGCTAACTTCTGGCTAGCAGAAGCTAGCTTCTGACCTGAACTTTAAACAAGCTGAGGAGAAGAGGACATACCGTGTTTACAGTCCAACACAGGAAACGTTTGGCGTCAAGCCATTGTGACAAGTCTTTGTTACAGTCTTCGGACAGTTGACAGGTCTCCGAACAATCGTTACTCTTCGGTCAAATGTTTTATCTTTAATTCGAAAACTCCCCGCGACACCGGAGAACCACTCACGGAGTACCGTAGTCCAGGAAGGGGATACTTCTTCCGCTCACGACTTTCAAAATAAAACGTCATAAGGAATAACTGAGCCGACAAAATTGAAATAATTATCTTTTTACTTACAGGATAAACTGACATTTTTTTGTTCTGTAAATAATATATTATAATAACATATTGTATTAATAATATTTATGTTTCTCTTTGCAAAGCAAATATAAAAGTGAATAAAAGATAAAAAATAAAATAAAATCGAAATATGGTGGGGTGCTGAATGTCCCAAATCAGTTACTGAATTATTGTGGCAGTGACTTTTTGCAGGTTTGAATGGTCTGACAGCAGGTCAGATCAGTGTTAGTTATGGTTATGGTTTTACTCCATTATATTCTATCCAACTTTTCCTCAAGGCATCCAACATTTTTTTCTTTCAGCCTTTATATTGTAGGCTTTATTACACTAACAGGTGATGAACATGTCCAGGCACATTATTTTGATATACATTTTGTGAGGGGTCAGTTCATTCATTCATTCATTGAGTAATTCTAACTCTCCCCTTGTTGCAGCCCTTGTCACATCCACATGCCCTGCAGTTATCCCTGTTTTCCAGCCATTTTCCAATCAGTCACTGTACCTACACCAGCCCTGACACATTGTCTCTCGTGCCGTTCAGCCATAGCTTTTCAGCCACTCTTGTGGACTTTTCACCTCAGCCCAGCCCTTTTTGCACCTCTGTTGTTGATTTGCCTTTGTGATCCTCATTAAAGTTTGTTCAGCTGCTCTAGGCGACATGCTGACGCATCGTTTTGCACATATGACGACGGACTCGCGAGGCCATCAAGATGAATAAATACTTAGAGCTGCATTTTCAACCCAAAAAGTTGTAGTGAAACTCCTACCACAGGATGTCTGATAGTCCTGTCATATAATAACCCAAATAATAGACCAGAGTGCACTTTTATTATTAGCCCTACTTTGTTGTTTTCTCGCCTAAAGCAGTGTCCCTGGAGTGCAATTCTTCCTCTGCTACCACTTCAGTCAGCATTTATTTCCCATGGACCCTCTGCCATCGGAATTCTCTGCGTTTTGCTCTCGCCCTGCTTTCCTGGCATGTCAGCACAAATTTCCCACTCCTTTAGTAGTTGCTTATGATTATGTATAGCCTAAAGTGGATTAGGTGGGTTACACGCTGTGGAGAAAAAGCAGAGCTGAACTCCATAAGAGGAGGCAATGGTGTTAGTAAGGTGCTGAAATAATGGAGGGGAGGATTCAGCTTTGTTGTTTGTTGAAGGGACTCAGAGATGGTTAATTTGTGAACTGCAATGCCATGAGGTGAATTAAAGTGCAATCATAAAATAATGTATATTTGAAAACAGCAAAATGTCTGTCATTGCACTGAGCATAAAGTAAAGCCTAAGGCCTTTCTGGCTTTGGAAATTCAGATATGGTAAAAGTTTAGTGTGGAGGAGATCATGGTGGATGAATGGGTCTGACTGAGTCTTTTTTATTTTTAGTTTAAGTTAGTTATTAGGTCATTTACAGAAAGAAAAAAATATATATATACAGTAAGACATACAGTCTTCATTAAGCAGTACTGATCATTTTAAATCACTGGAGAGAGCAAGGAAAGAGGGGAAAATAATAATAATGTTCACATAGTCGTCCATTTATATATATAAAAAATATGTCTGACTTTCACACTGTTGATAGCATCTCTGCTGTCTGCATTTAAGGGTTTGAAGAACTTATCTTCTGTCATGAAGGGTGTGGTCACAGAGTAAATCTTAAAGTGTTGGCATTTGCTCAGATAATCTGGGGCTTATGTCATCAGTCGATGATTAGCCTGACAGTTATATTGAATATGGAAAAAGAAACACCGGTACATAAATGTTTTATGGGCTATTTTAATGTACAAAATTCCTTTATTCAATTTATTTCCACATAACGTGGTTCAGTAATAAAATAGTATCCACATCACTATCAGCCTATCATCAGTGGGAAAAGTCCCTGGCGTGATGGAGTCCCTGACACTCCACAGCTGGTAAGTGTGTTGTTATTATACTTATATGATGTATCATTTGAGAGGAGAAACCCTGCAGTATATGAGAGGAGATTATTTAACAGTTCATAAAACCTGTCTCACTATGCCTCCAGGAGCTGCTGACTCATTGAAAACTGTTTGAGAGGAAACTTTTTTAGTGTCTCATGATGTCTAAATAGTGTTCCAAAGGCTTCTTCACCTTGAAATGGAAACAGTGAACACAACGTACTACATCAGTCTGTAAGCATGAAAATATCCACATATGTTGAATATTCACACACAACACTAATCGGGCAGCTGAAAATGATTTGAATCCTACTGCATCATATCATTTTATACCTCTACAGCATCAGCTTCATTAAGAGGCTTAGGCCAATTATCAAATATAAATATTACTTTCAGATTTGGCAGCAGTAATGCTGAACAGTCTTTTTTTTTAGTAATATATTATGACAGCAAAACACATAAAATAAAGCAGAGTCACAAGCTTACACCTTAAAAATGGCCAACCAAGGAAATATTTTATTTGCTGGGGACTATTTTCAGCGGCGGATTGATCCACATTTTCTCTCTGGCAGCTATAGTGAGATTTTGGGACAGCAGGACGGTGTGTGTGGGACTGAGTCAAATTAAACCTCAGCATGTGTGTTCATGGTGATGGAGGAACATGTCACTCGGTGTAACAGTTTGGATCACTGATGTGTTTTTAATAGTTTCTGGAGACAGTGGAGCTCTAACTGATAAACAAGATTCAGAGCGACTGACAAAGTGATAACACTGAACAGTCTGACGATGAGAGGATGAAGAGCCTGGGTTGTTACTGCGAGCTCACTGAGTGATGGAGGTGTGGAGGTGAACCAGGAGCACACACAACACACACAAACACACACACCAGGCTTCTTTTAAACAGCGTAAAACACAATTGTCATTCCCAAATATGTACTAAAATGTATGTAGAGCATTAATACATGAAGTATGTTTAAGATTAGCAACAAAAAAAACAGTCAGACACAAATCTGGGTCTCAGATGATCTTGATTAGACCATTTTAGCCCATTTTTATGGTGGATTATTGAATCTAGAGCTGGAAGAAAGAATCCTAGCGTGCCGTATTTTGGAATTTGACTTGTAATTCTCAGGTGAACAGGGAGGGTGATCAAGCACTGTGACTTGTTTTTGGGGCCAGAAACTGCTTTTCCTTTTGATCAGGAGTCAGAAGTTTTGGCACACACTTTTGTCATGTGCAAATTTTCATGCTAAATTTGCTGAACTGTCTCTTTATCAATGGAGACCATTTCTGCTATCATTCTTTGACGTTCGTCGTCTTGGACGTCCTCTCTGCCTTCACTAAATCTTTTGTGCCGTTCAAACACACCTGCACGTGACATGCAGTGTTCCCCATACGATGTACGAAAAGATTCAGCTGCTGTTTCACCAAAAATTTCAAGTTAATGCGTTGCTCAACTTTTAAGCGAATCATTTTCCAACACCTTAGAAAAAACGCGCACTTCAAATCAGTAGCTAGCAGAGAACTAAAGACGTCACTTATTGGAAACTTAACAATGGTTAATATCGACACGTAAAATCCTTTTTTTTTTCTTTGATAAATGTTCCTCCACACTAGCATTCAAATCCCATTCCAGCAAAACACCTGCACTGGCTTCCTTTTGGCATTGAATTGTGTATCTGCTGTGACGTGGCCTTGCCTGTTTATTCTCTGTCTCTTTTCAATCAGAAGCGCAAGGATAGTGACAGATGTACCAGAGAAATATTAACCTTACTCCTTCATTGTTGAAGTACCAACAGAGGTCAAACTTGTGATGCTTTAGCAGTGAGCTGTGATTTAATTATTCCCCTTGATAAAAGAGATGGTAGGTGTTCAGTGGAAAGCCTGTGGCAATGAAGCTTAGCTGTTGAGAGAGAGAGAGCGCATGTGTGGGACACAGTCATCCCAGAGCCCATGAAATTCACGGATAAAAGAAATGAAGAGGTCCAATTTCAGATATCAGACTCATTATTCAGAGCAAAGTTATAATTAAGAGGCACTTTCAGAAAAATGATGGAGGGAACATTATCTGAGTCACACCCACTGTGAGGAGTGGGCTGAATGTTTCTGTGTTTGTGTGGAGACGGGGGGGTAATTATACTTCTCAGGGCTCGGGCCGGCTGATAAAGGCCTGAAGGCTTTTTTTATGGTCAGATTGAGGAGAAAGCAAACCCCCCCCCCCCCCCCCCCCCCCCCCCTTCTATACCACACACACAAGTGCTGTTGGAAAGACATCGCAAGGTCACACAGATAAAGTAAATCTGTTAAAAGATCAAATAGTTCCTGTAGATCGGGAAAAAAAAAAAAGAAAAACGAAAAGTGGAGCCAAAGCGAAGAGAGCAGAGGAATCAAAGTGAAATTGAAAGCGGAGCAAAGAGGCTGAGGGTGCGATGGAAGGATAGAATGTGGGTGTGAGGACAAAAAAAAAAAAAAAAAAAAAAAAAACAGAGACAGACTGGATGTGACGGATGAGAGGGGAGAGGTGATGGCTCGCTGAAAGCCCATTAGGACAATCACATGAACACCATGCAAACATGTACCTGTCATATCACTGCGGATCTTTATAACAGAGTGTGAGGACAAGAGGATTACTCACCTCGCTGGAACATGATTCATCATAATGTCAGTTCAGTCTTAGAGGCGCCTCATTGCAAAGCCCAGATCCTGTGAGACTAATTAAAGATTAGTTACTGACAGACAACAAAGAAAGTTGCTTTCCTACATGAATACACAACAAGCAGCCTTTATTGAATTACAGATTGAGCTCAGGGTATAGTGACAGCACCGTGTCGAGGACGTTAACATTCTGAGGCAGCAGATTTGCAAATAAAAAAAAAAAAAAAAAAAAGCACAATTGCATCGATCACAGGAATAAGCAGTAGCCCATCATCTCAGGCAATTTCTGAAATCTTGCTGTGTCTCCTCGGGAAAATAGAGGACAAACTATTTAAGGAAGGGAAAATTGGATATCCTTCAGGAGGAGGAAGGAGGAAAAACAGTGATTGCGATTCTTGGAACGGATGCTCGAGCGGGGGAGGAAGAAAAAAAAGAAAGAAGAAAAAACTGTGTTCCATATCACATGTAGGCCCAGTCGAAACTCAATCGCTTTCTGCGATGGGACAAGTTTACTTGAGAGAAAAGGGCTAAAAGTTTTTGGGGTCTTGGTGTAATTGGACAGCTTCACATCCAACTACAAGACTGCGGCAGCATTCTAAATTTTAACTTCCATTTGGACATGCCACAACAAAAAAACCAATACACGGGTTTGTTTGTCAGCCACAATGTGAATTACATTCCCTCCTATAATCACATAATCTTTCTCTCTTTGAAAGACTGTTTGTAAATGCTTATGTAGAAACAATCACCCCCATCTCCACCCAGTGTAACCTGTGATTATTTTCTAGATATCTACACCCATTCTGCCCATAATGTGATGGGAGCTCAATAATCATATTAGGTAGGTGGAGGTGGCAGAGTAGTCAATAAACATAATTCATCTCAAGTCAAGGGAAGCAATTTGGGAGACAGTAAAGGAACTATTACATGTAATTTTTACTATACTGTTATGATATACACTGATCAGCCATAACATTATGACCACTGACAGGTGCAGAGAATAACACTGATTATGTCATTACAGTATTCTCCTGAGAAACCTTGAGTTCTTCTACCATTTATCTTGATGTTACTGTGGCACCAAGTAAATACACCCCTCCATGGCAAAACACTCCCCAATGGCAGGGGCCTCGCGGGTGGATCCTTTGGGTCCTGTGGGTTGTGGGGTGGGGCCTCCATGGATCTGGCTTGTTCCATGTTTATCCCACAGATGCTGGACCAGATTGTGATCTGGGGAGTTTGGAGGCCCGGTTAACTTCTTGGGCTCTTTGTCGTGCTCCTCGAGACATTTCTGGTCCTTTTTTTGCAGTGTGGTGGTTGCACTGTCCTGCTGGAAGAGGCCCCTGCTATTAGGGAGTGCTGTTGACACTTTGGGGTGGGGGTGGGGTTTGGTCTACAGCAGACCTGGGCATTGTACCCACATCCAGCCCCTTAGTTGTCCTTGATTGGCCCGCGTAGGGTCAATGGGAAATCGCGAACACGCTATACGCGTTAGCTAACAGACGTTTAAGGAGATGCAAGTTACCTCGTAGCTCTCATACATGTCAGCTCACGCTAGAAAAAAAGTTGATACAGAATGTAGAGTTTTTGACAAGGACTTCTAAGTATTTATTTACTGAGGTCAAAGGTAAAAGTAAATGCTTGGTTTGTGACGGACAGATCGCTGTGTTTAAGGATTACAATTTGAGGCGCCATTACGAGACTAAACATGCTGAGAAATACAAGAACTTGGCCGATGCTATGCTATGTACTGCATAGACGTGAGGGTCTGTGTGATGTAAATTTCCTCATCTGGCTATCCTCTATGTAGATGTATGCATGCAGGACAAACTGTATGACGCTGCAGGAAGTATACATACACACACCACGCATTGTCAGCATGTGAGGACATACAGTATCTGCATAGATGATAGATTGCATTTATAACCTGCGTCGCCATGTTTTCCTCCTGATCCAAACAAGATTCAGATCACATATTAAGAGACTGAACAGGGGTCTAACTGGACATTAGGTTAACTATCTCTGGAAGGTTAGAATAAAGAATTCTTGTAGCTCTCTTATCACCAGAGACATTCTTTGGCTAGGGCTCTGATAGGCCCTGCATAACAGGCATAGAATGTCCCTTCTTTTACTGATAAGATTACAAACATCAAATAGGATGGTCATGAATTATTGCTACTCGCCAAACCTTGAAGCTAGTTACAAGGCTGTGTCCTCACACTGTGGGTTTTCAGACTGATTAAATATTTATCTTTTGTTCCAAAAATAAAGCTGAAAATCCATCTCTGAATTGGGAGAAAAAGACAGCGGGGCTTTTGTATCATTATTAGCCCTGAAACACATTCTCATCTTGCCTTTGTTCCATGCCCGTATGACGTTACATTCCACTACAGAGCAGGCTCCAGGCTCTGCTTACAAATCTAATCAATAACTAAAACTTATGCTGTTTTTTCATTTCACACCTGGTCTTAAAGAACTTACACCCTCTATTTGGTGTTTTGAAAAGCACTGTGTGTGTGTGTGTGACAGTGGCATAGAGAGAAAAAGGCTGACCTTCAGTCTGTGTAAAATCAACTCTCGTGCCCGTATCGACCAGTAAACCAACCTCAGGTCTTATTTTCTCAGAGAGAAGCATTTTGATCAACATAACAATATTCTAGTCTATTCTGAGCAGGCGGACTGCTAATGTGCCCTAACCAGATAGAAACTGGACAATTAATATTAAAGTGGTGCACCAGCATCTCAGTAAATAAAGTCAGGTCAGTTCTATTTACATAGATTAATGTGACAAATTTGCCTCAGGAGGCTTTACAGTGTATATAGCACACAACACCATCAGACCCTCTATGCTATGAAAGCTATTGTTCCTGGCAACAAACTGCTAATTCACTCCAGTTTTGTGTGTCAGTGGATGATTAATGTCAAAGAGCCTACATTTCCACACCAAGCTCACGTTTTGAAACTTAACACTCTCCACTGTTGAGTTGCAAACAGCAGTGTGTGGGATTTGATAGCACCGTTGGCCACTATAATAACATCACATCAGATCATGGACCTGACTTTGGAGCCAGTCATCCTGCTGCACACAGATACGCAGAATACCAAACCTCCCTTAGAGGAACAGTCCTTTAAAATATAAAAAAGAAAACGAGTGGATATAATATAAAGAACTAAACAACTGAACTGGATGATTTGAGCATTTCAAAGCACCCACATTAGTTTTAGGAGCCTTGTTCCATTCCTCCACATTACCATCCACATCACTTGAAGACTCCCTGGTTCCCTAGTTAAAAAACTGATGAGCCAGTCAGAATTTTCTGAACAGTCCACAGCACTGGGTGTCTTCATGAGGGAAAATGTCTTAAACTGCGAAACAGTAAAAATGAAGGTTGGAAATGTTGAATATCCTGAGAAACAAGTTTAGTTAGGATTTCCTGGATTTTATGAAGAAGGTTTTACATTGAATAAACACCAGTTTTAAGCTACGACAGCTCACTCTCCTATGGGTTTAAGGCTGATTAATGAATATTGCCAAAGCAGGCAAACAGCATAACATTATTTTTTAATGGTTATGTTGTACTTTTAAGTTGAAACTGCGCTGTTAGTTGATGTCTTTGGACACACGCTGGTCACGTCTCTCAGCCTGTGGAGCTAACGTCGTGAATCGTGTAGCATTATCACATTATCACCTCATGTTTGTCACTTTGACAAAAAAAATGCAAAATGTATCTATCTATCTGATCACAATAGTTGATTACAGTCTTGTAATCTTATTTGTTTTTGGCTGGCTTGGCCCTTGAATCGAAATCGGCTAACATGAGCACAACATAATGTCACTGTCAAATGTCAGCGTACAAGTTACAACTATAGAGAATGCTGTTTTTTAAATATTAGGTGAACTTTTCCTTTAACCACAAACAATCTGGATGTTAACCATCACACGATGTATTCATATATTGTGTTTACATGATGTAGGATTTGCCTTACAATTGTGCTTTTACGCTGATTTAAACAAACACGCTGATCCCTGAAACCCAATAGTCATTTCAGGGATGAGAGGTTTATCTCCCAGAAATCTCACAGCCTTGTCATTTTGAAGATTGCCTCGCTACAGGTGAGATTTTTAACAATTGCGTGGCGGTATTATTTGTTTTCTGTCAGAATGTAGCTGCCGTCTGAGCGGGCTGAATCTTATTTAAAATAAACCAGGGGGAGTCAGACATGTTTTGTCTCCAATCTGCTGCTGTCACATTTCTCTGCTGTGTATAATTTTCACTAGGGAACCTTTTCCCCTGCATTACACATAACACACATAACAACATTTCATGCTTGTATGCTGCAGGGCAGGCAAGTCTCTAAGGAGACAGATGCCATGTCCTGACTAATTTGAACAACATACAAACTGATTATAAACAGGAGGCCGCAAGGCATTCTGTTTTCAATTTCAATGCTCGATCACAGCATGAGAGCATGTAGCGAGTCCCCTCAGAGCGCAGTGTGTACAGAATGATCAATACCAAGAGAGACATCCACAGACTGACATTAGCCATTCCAGTGTTTTGTTTAGGCCCCTGGTCAAAGTGGGATGTTCTCCTGATAATTCCATTGATCACAGTCGGCTTGGAAATGCTGAGCAGGGAAGCCTGTATAATTAGCTACAACAGTCATTAGAAGTGGCCTTAAACACAAAGAGCATATTACAGACCTCAGAGCTTGTAGAGCTTATTGAAATGCACTCAGCACTCAGCAGTTCGCAGATCATTTCCTCACTGCAATATTCAGACTGAGGTTTGATATACTGTATGTGTGTTTACTGGTCATTTGATTCATTCTAAAGTATAAATGTAGTTCAGACTGATTCATCAAATCAGTCTAGATTTGGTTTAGAAGCATGGGAATATGTTCCCCAGTGCTAGAAGAACAACAAAGCCTACATTCCACTCCTGTCTCAAACACACACTGTACTGGGGCAATGGATGCATGTTGATAAAGAGGATGTAGGTAAAAACACACAACTGAAGGATCAGAAAACTGACTGATTTTCGAAAAGTTCTCTCATTCTCCCCTCTGTGTTTTATGTTTGAGTCCTGCTGAGGCATTGAGTAAAAACAGTTTCATTCTTCTGCCATACTGCCAGTGCCTCAGTGTGATTTGCTGCCCAGAGTTAATTCACAGTGTTTCTTCTCAAACTGAAGTGAAACACTGGCCCCTGGCACAATAGGTTCACAAACACTGCTACTGCAAAGAACCTGCAGTGAAAAGGGCATCCAACCTTCCAACCTACCCTTGGATGTGACTCATAGAGTTACAATAATAAACATACAGTTAGCACTAAAGAAGAGTCATGGTTTGGGTTTGTTTAGGCCCAAAAGCTACTTGGATAGATTTAGGAAAAAGATCATGATGTGGGATAAAGCGACAAAATGTAACTTGACCCCTGCAGCCACTAGTGGTAATTCATTCTGGTGGGCTCTGAGTGGGTGGTTAAGTGTATAGGAAGAAAACCAGTCCTACCAGCCTCTTAACTGGAGCTCCGACTGCGTAGTTCCACTCACTGAACTGAAACATGACCCAACAGTGTATATTACCCATGATCCCTGGCTTCTGAGGCAGGAAGCACAGTCACTGTAAAAAAAAAAAAAAAAAAAAAAACACACACAATTCAGTCTTGACTAAGGAAACAGCAGCTGACAAAACAATCTCAACTCTAGGTATACTTAGTTGCTTGTTTAGAAGCTTTTGACCACATTACATGATCTTCATTATCAGATAAGTTCTCCCCTCTAACCCTCATAATATTTCAACTAGTACTCTCTGCTTTTATATATACAAGCAAAGTGGATCTTGAAAACACCTGAAGACACCTTCCCCTAGCCTGAAAGCCCCAGTCATAAGAAACTGACTGAAGGGGTTAGCATGTACATGTTTCTAAATGGTATTAATTAAGTGAGCAAATAAGAACTAAATGAGAGTCAAAAAAAAACCCTTACTTAAACAATAAGGTGAAGCTGGCAACAATACAGATGAATTTCTGTAATGACACCTGTTAGAATAAAAATTGATGGGGAACTCTGGTGGCCATTGAGGCTTGAGTCCTTACCGCAGTGGTGCAGATTAGAATCTGTCTCTCTCTCTCTCTGTCTCCACTCATGTTGCCCAATTAAAGGTGGAAAATACCTGAACAATAAAAAAAAAAACAACTTTAAAAAGAACTTTACAGTGAGAGATGATTAAATTCAGCGATGAACTCTGAGGGTTTCTCTTTTTAAACTGCACTAATGCAGCAGCTGCTATTAAACTGATCCTGTAGTTGTGATGTATGGAGGCTCCTGGCAGCCTCCCCAGGCACCGCCAGCTCTCAAACACTCCCTCAGTCCGTCTGTTATTATTTAGTAACTTACAAATGTTCATATTGAACTGCTCAAGTTTACAACTTGTATATATTTCATTTACACTGCAGAGCAAGTTCAAGAGTGAGTCTGCAGTGCTCTTCAGTATCATCTGATTGTTGGCTTGTTTTCCTCTGCCAGAATAGGTTTTTTGTTTGCGACACCTTAAGCTGATTGCAAAGGTAGAATTTCTAAGGTTACAGTCCTTGAGCTGAATAGACTCTGTTAACATAAGATAAAAAATAGATGTTATCATTACAGCACATCTGCCTCCTGGTGGATTCCCATGATGGCCCTCAACAGCTTTGGTCCTACAGGACAGTTTTGCATCGGTGGCTCTACTGGGAAATAAGTGGTGGTTAGACTGTATCAGATTGCGGCCTCATATTGGCCTTTAATAAAAAATAGAGTATTGACCAATTAATGCTTCTAACAACAAATAGGTGAGGGACGCTCAGTGACTCTCACGGCAGTTTCAGACGTGTCACTCTGAGAACCTCCAATAAAATGCAGCCTAAAAGATTTTCATTAAGCTGGTTTACAGTGGAGAGCTGAGGAATTTAAATGGCGTATTTTTCCTCCGTGGGGTGAAACTTGTCTTGACATAAAAGTGTCAAGTCAAGAAACATCAGCATTCAGTCAAACCTCTATCACCAGTTCATATAACGCAGAACCCACACAACCTACAGTGTTCCAAGGCTGTTACTGTGAGGTTTAGAATAAACAGGAGGACTGGGTAGGGAGTGTATTGCAAAAAACATAATGCGCCAGTGAATAGTCATCAACAGAAAGGTGAAAAAAAACCCCCAGAGAAGTTAGGATGTAAAAGATCTGATCTCTTGCTGTTGTCGTCCAATCTCCAACACCTTTGCTTCCGTTATACACCCACCAGAAGTCAACTAATAATAAAACCTAAGTGTGGGTCATAATAAACTGCTTGTGAGGGCCATGTATGAGCTTGTTTTCTACAGGTCAGTCTTCTTTAAGCAGGTGTGGGGAGGTCAGAAAGTAGCTGTGTTCACCATCATCTCCATCTAAACAACTTTTGTCCTGCCATCCAGCCACAGCTATGAACAGTCTTGCCTTTAGACATGTCCAGACAACACTTTGCATGAGCCTGTTTGTTTCAAGCATATCTCAACCTGTGGAAAGGTTTGGAATAGAATCAAACAAGCTGTTGGAGATCTCTGGTCTCACACCCCTCCTGCAGATCACCACCTAACAACATAAATTGGACACTGCTTCCTACATTGCCACAAAATTTTGGCATTGGATGTGCAGAATTATCCATTATGAATGTAATTCCTAGCTATTCAGTTGCTGATCTTCCTCTGGTACAAATGCTGCACAGATTGACTGGCACTGCTGTCCTTGTTCTGTGCCGCTAGCAGCACACTGCAAACATAACACTTACTGTATATAGAACTGTATGCCTCAGACACATGACTGTTTCTTATAACTGTAATCTTTTTCTTTTCAATCTTTCAACAGACAACTTAGATGATGCTGCTGCACCCTCAGTAATCAGCGTGACAGTGTGACAAAATGTTTGTACCAGACGTCAAGTACAATTGTAGAGGTCTCTTGTTTACATTCCCCAGCCAAAGGCTTATCTAATGAGAATATATTTAGATGAAGTTCAAGAGTCATCACTGGGTTTTGACATTGCTGTGTCAGAGCAGAGCAGCGTCTCTCCGGCACACTGAGCAGAATGCAGATGCCCTTTCTCTCACTTATTTCTATTCCCCTGTGAATGTGACCTGAAAAGGTTAGGTCACCATTCTGTAAAAGTCAAGCCGCCGCTCAGTGTTGTAGTTTTCTTTAAAAAATGGCATTTGGCTTGACATGATTTTATTTTACTCTGGCAGTTGATATACTACATTTCCACACAGCAGAGACAATATGTGTGTGTGTGTGTGTGTGTGAGGTTGATGAGGATGTAGTTTTTCCTCCATCCTGACCTGAAAAACCTTGCTGTTAACAGCAGAAGAATTTGCAACATATTCCGTGCCTCCAGAGCCCAATTTGCGCCTTAATTAGCCGTCACATCATTGTGTTTTAAATTAGTAATAAAATCGTCAACAGTGTTACTTAATTCTCCAGCTCAGGTAAGTGTCAGTGTCAAAAACTCTTCTAACTGTACAACTTTATGATTGTCTTTTAACTAGAGGTAAAATACTGCAACAAAAGCTACTTCCTGTTGCATTCACACTAATCGTTATTAGAGTAATTTACTTTTACCATTCTATCTTAGTCAGGATCTTACAACCCCAAAAAAATATCTCAATAAACAAAACAAATTGTGGTATTGGACGTTTTTTATTCAATGTTTTTATGTTTTTTCAAATATATAGCATATTATATACCATATTTCAAAATACAAACAATACAGCCTCAGTTCTTTGTGCCATAGATTCCTTCAACTTTCCTCTGAGATTCTGCTCCATGTTGATATGACTGCATCACATCATTTCTGCAGATGTGTCAGCTGCACATTCATCCTGCCAGTCCCCTGTTCTACCACATCCTAAAGGTGTTCTACTGGATTCAGATCTGGTGACAGGGGAGGCCACTGAACTTCACTGAACTCACTGTCATGTTCATGAAAGCCAGTTTGAGATGACTTTTGCTTTGTGGCATGGAATATTACCCAGCTGGACGTAGCCATTAGAAGATGGTAAACTGTGGCCATAAAGGGATGAACAAGGTCAGCAACAATACTCAGATAGAGTGTGGCATTCACACCATGACTGATTGGTAAAGTGAGTCAAGAAAACATTCCCTATATCATTACACCACCACCACCAGCCTGGACTACTGACACAAGGCAGGTTGGCTCCATGGATTCATGCTGTTAAAGCCATATTCTAACCCTACCATCTGCTGCCTCAGCAGAAATCCAGATCCATCAGACCAGGCTACGTGTTTCCAGTCCTCAACTATCTCTTTTTTCCCCCATTCTGATGTTTGCTAAGAACATTAACCAAAGCACCTGACTTGTATCTGTACACTGCACTGCAGCCACATTTTCTTAACATATCAACCATTTATCTTCTCAGTTCTGCTTCTGGAAGAACCAAAGACTTTTAGAGCATCTATCAGCTTTTGAGGTTGTGGCGCCTCTTTTCTTTTCTCCAGCCACGGGTTTTCCAGGAGAGCATCTCGCTTGTGAGCTCTCACTTCAGAGGTTGGAAACTTGGCCTGGAAAACAACTTGCAAGCAGCAAGGGTGGAAGCAGCTGACGTAACTAACTAACTTCTCTTGGGGCAGCTAATTGGACATATATTGACTGTTGCTCTCTTCAGAGCAAATGTCAGCTAAGCTAGCTCACTTGCTTCAAGCATACTGTGAAAAAAGTAAAATGCTACATCTTTGTTTTTGGTTTTTGTTAGAGAAAATCTTTAGAAGATTTTTTTAAATTATATTTTTTACATTTATACACCATAACATTGTTGAAGATAAACAGGAATACCAGGTGGCTGAGTGCTTAATTGAGTAAAATGACTGAATTAGACAGGGACTCAAGGTGCACTTAAAGGAAAAATATGGTTTCTTATAATGCGGGTTTGAGCTGTAATCACCAGTCTTAATAATACTGCATTTTGAGAACTGGGATGGTCAAAGCTTTTAAAATAAAGTAGCTAACATCTCTAGAGTACATTGTCTGTTTAGGAGCAAACAACACTGCAAAACATGAAAGCAGTAATTCTGTCTACAGCATTTACAGCATTGTCACAGCAGCATCACTATGTAGTGCGTTTGCTTTAAAATCAGTGCGTAGCAACTGAATGACAGTTGTTAGCCTTCACTGTGTAATCCCAGTGTAGTGGGGGTTCCTGGTGCTACAAAACATTTTAAGACTTCACTCTGTTTCATTTAATGTCTTTGCTTTTCTACACCTGATCGCTTCATTGTGCTCCTTTTTCTTTTTCCTCACAAACCAACCTACTACACAACAGGCTACATAGTTTTACACCAGTCTGTAAATGTGATGATATGTAAACCTAACAACAACCCCTTAAGGGTTACAGTGGGAAATATTTCTCAATGGTTCCAAATGCATTTTAGATAGCAAGCAAAATGCTTGTGACTGCCATTGACAATACAGAGCAATATCCAGTCAGCTGTTTGATTAGCCCACACACGAATCACACAAACACGTTGTTTACTAATCAAACAAACACGTTGTTTATCGGCAGGTCATTCTTGTTGCCCGGTTACCTTTCCTCTTCCCTTTGACATCAAGCCACCTTCTCTTTTCTTTCTTTCTTCTCTTTGTCAGCACATAGAACTCTCAATGTTGTTGAGCCCCTGGGCAGAGCTGGAAGAAGCTGAAAAGGAAGTTCCCCTAAAATTGTTTGTTGGTTCCAGCTCAAAATGAGAAACTGCTGCCTTTGCTACTACAAAAAAAAAAATCTATTTACACTCTTTGACAATGAAATAACAAAAGCACTGGGACTTTCACTGTAAACCAGTGCTTTTTGAAATCAAGTGTGTGCAAAGCTCTGCATGTCTTGAAGCCAGATGGCTGTGCTTTGAGTTTGTGAGTGACTAACTTCAACAGATATAGGCTATATATTGAAATAATGCACGTGCCAATGATGATCAGAATCGATCACGACCTCATTTGACATCTACAGAAGCAACGCGAAGACCCCCACTCAGCTAGCTCCGTAACACTAGCTCTCTGGAATCACTTGACCTTTGGTATTGTTTAGTTCACACAGTAACTTTGACTGTACACGAGTCCAAATATCATAAATCACTGCTGATGATGTGCTGGTGCAACATGTGCTAATCTACACATCAGCTGACCTGGTTAGCTGTTAGCATCCTCCTGCCTAATTAGCTAAGGTTAGTCACAGAAGCTAAATGACTTCTTGATGAACATGAATTTACATGTATTCATTAGTTGGGCCGTTCATAACTTAGATTATTGCAGTCGAGTTGGGGTGCACATTTTGTCCTTCAGAATTTATGATTTTAAGTGATCATTACTGGTACAGAAAATGATACTCACTCCTCATTGGCTGATTCTAAAACAACCTAATTGACAGACACAATGAAAGACAACCTGCACTTCTTTATTTTGGAGATTTTGTCTTAGTGTAGCAGCTGTATGGATGTTGTCTCAACATTCATTTAGGCTTGAAAAGCTTTTTGAATTCAGCTGCAGGCCATTGTATCAACATCTATTCAGCTGGCCGCAGTTTGCTGAGTGTGGCTGCTGCTTCATCCTTAACAGAGGCTCAGACAATAGAAGTCATTAGAAATCAGAGAAAAGGGAGAGGAAGGATTGCGTTTGTTTATTATCATGTCTTTTTTTTTTTTTTTTAAACTATTGTTGTGGACATGAGTAATTTCTCTTGTGGGGGAGTGTTTGTGTGTGTGCAGGTTTGCTGTTTCTCTTAGTGTGTTTCTGTGGGGGCATGCGGTGCATAGTGTGTGTGAGCATGCTGAATTCCATCTGATGCGTAGGTGTGTCCTCTGAGACATCGAGCAGTTCTTGGGGGGGAGTGGGGAGGGGGGCACGAAGGCTGGAGACGTGTAGTACCTCCTGCTGTCATGTGGGGGAGCAGTTGTTCTGCAGCTGCTGTATCTGCTGCTCCTGGATCTGCTTGTTATTCAGCTCTCTAACACAATCCAAAGAACCTTGCTCTGAAATAGATGTGCTTTAGTCCCGTCAGCCGCTGTAATACAATCACTTACCTAAGAGATGTTACTGATATCCATCTATGCAGTAGATAGGGGGCAGATTTTGCAGCTGACATAAAACATCCCGTAGTCGCTGTTGCTATAGCAATCCTCCACATTTCAAGCCGGACCCCTGCATTCTGGCGGAGCACACTTTGTCAAGGTGGATGGATTTGCAAACAACAAAATGGATGTTGTGTGTGTAAAAGGGCGGTTATGTCACAGCCAGTGGAGGGAAGGTTGGGGTTGATCAGGAGGGAAAGGCTGCTGCTGCTGCATCGTACTCATGATCCTGTAAAAGAGGTCATCTTTCGTTTTTGTTTTCCTGCTTCTATTTTCAGCCTTTTCCTCCGTGCTGATCGGGGTAGTTATCACCCAGGGATTATACAGCAACTTGATCCATTATTCATGACTCAGCAAAAGTAATAACACTTCCTCCTGGGGCAAAGCAACCAGTTCCTCTTTTTAGGGTGTTTATATTCCCAGAGGTCTCCATTATGAGTTATGAGCCATAATGTACTGTAAAGTGTAAAGGTGGAGAAGCCCTGCGCGCTGTGATAAAGTGTGAATTCCGGCTGTTTGCCTCTGGGGTGGAGTGGTGAGCGTTCTGGTTACCAATCAGTTCAGGCGCACAACTCACCAGTGCCAGAGTGCCTATTTGTTGTGCACTGTGGTGTGAAACAAGCTTTTACACTTTGAGGAGTGATGTCCTTCTCCATTTTAAATGTCCTCCTGGAATTTTATTGGTGACAGATGGAGACGCAGGACACTGAGGAGAGGAAGTTTGACCCTCAAAGAACGTTTCTCATTGGATTAAACTGATTTATCAGGCTGATGCAGTGTGTTTGATTGCATATGAAATATTAATACTAGGCTCAATACTGCTGGTCGTCTATGGGATGTTCTAAGGAGGTTCATCACGGTTAGTAACACTTCTCCTGAGGCTCTGGAGGTGATGATGGGTAACCCCGGTAACCCCTGGTGATGTCACAGTGATGTCATGAAAGCTGGATGTTGAATTTGAAAAATGCAACAGGAGAGGGCCTAATAAAATTATGCTATTAGTTGCATTCTGGGAGCTGTAGTACGAGTGTTTTCGGAGCTTAACCAACCACGAACTAAACGTCAGAATATCTCAACCTCTCCAGCTCAAAGCTCAAAGTCTACTGATACTGGGTTTTCGCGTTCAGCTCTTCCTTTGCTGTTTCCATCCAATACAGTGCACACAGCACATTTTGATGGCAGCTTCATTACATTTAGAAACAGAGACCCCGAAACTAATTAGTACCACGTATTTGGCTCCCACATGGCCCAGTGTTTTCTGTATGTCAGTAGTTGTGTGTGGTAATTTGATGAAACACATCTTGTGTTGACAGTGCAGGATGTGTTGAGCTTCCAGGTGTTTGTTGGAGGAGTTTTTTTTACTGCTTAGTAAAAGAATGTGATTTGGGATTTTTGGTTGGACAAAATTAGACAATCGAAGATGTCAGCTTGGATTTTTTTCCCCAATATTCTCTGACATTTCATAGACAATATTAGTTGACTTATTGGAAATAATAATAATAAATTAAATATTGTCTGTTGCAGCCCCAGTGTTAACCTACAGCAGAGCAGTGTTCTTTTTCTTCTCGAAGCCCATCAGAGAAGCAATAAGAGACATCTGAGATGCTGTGCGTCACAGCAGCGGCTGGAGAATGGGTAGAGAAGCTGATGAGCAAAACTGCATCAGCAGCTCCCATCCTCAAAGCTCTTGAGTGATGCACTTAGAGGCAGCTCCCAGGTGTTGGTGCACAGGAGTGTCTGAGAGCAGTGAATAGCTGGAAAACAGCAGTGAGCTCTCACTGGATAAACACAGCGCTGAAAACACACACCTCTGCTGCTGACGTTCTCCAAATGAGGACGTGGGGTTGTGCGCTACAGGCTGCTGCAAGGTGGGGAGGATCTGAAGGTGTCCTCCATCTTTCTACCCCGAGCTAAAAGCCAGTCTAGGGGGAGTAATGAGACACATTAACAGCGGCTGCAGATAAAAGTGACGGCAGAGGAGTGTTTTAGATTCCTATCTCTTTGAGGAGGTCCAGGAGGAGTGTTGAGCTACTGATCTCAGATGCAAGATAAAGCTGCAGGCTCTCTGATTGGGAGGTGGGAGGTGTGTGTGTTTTTGATTGTGGTGAGGGCAGTCTCCTCTAATCTCTGATGAAGACGGCGTTGACCATGAGAGCAGCTCAAATTAATAGTGAAGCAAAGATGGCCTACTAATGGGAAATTCTCTCAATATAAGGCCAGGGTTCAAATCCTCCCCTGGAATTTTTCATTTAAAGGTGATTTGATGTGACTTTACATGAGGTTGCACATGCTCACTTGCACATGGAGGGTGATGTACATATTCCTACCAGTGGTTTCACACTATTCCACTCATGTACAGGTGCACCAGGAAACACAGCAATGCACCAACAAGGCAGTGGCGGATTGAGGATACACACAGTATGAGAAACACTGAAAACAAGTCTTTAACATACGAGGTATGGCTATTAAATAACAAGACTGACTGCAAAATTTGCTGAACTGTCTCTTTGATCAATGGAGATCACTTCTGCTCTCATTCTTATACTGAGTCGTCGACCATTTCCAACGATTTGTTCCAATTTGTTGGATGTTTTCAGACGTTTTTGATGTGCATGGGCGCCCAGAACGACATCCTCTCTGCCTTCACTAAATTTTTTCATTCCAACACACCTGCACGTGACATGCAGTGTTCCCCATACAATGTACGACAAGATTCAGCTGCTGTTTTGTTCAATTTCACCAAAAATTTCAAGTTAATGCGTTGCTCAATTTTTAAGCCAATCATTTTCCGACGCCTTAGCAAAAACACGTGAACTTCAATCAGTAGCTAGCAGAGAACTAAAGGCGTCACTTATTGGAAACTTACAGCAGTTGTGTGTGAATACCCAAGCCTTTAATATAAAACACTCAGTGTGACTGTGAACCGCCGTGGTTTTATCCTCATAAGCATAAGTCTCATTATTTAATAACCATACCTTGTATTTTCCAAGTTGTAAAATGTGTCCACTTGACAGCTGCTGAGGCACGATTCAGCTTTTTTACGGTTATGTTTAGGCACTCGCAACACTTAAGGATAGGGAAATGGGGGTCTTGGGTAAATCCTGACACATTTTGCAGTGACTCAAAGCACAATACAGCACGATTACTTTCTAATATTTAAATGAAAAGATGATTGTTGACCTCAACCAAAGTGTTTTTCTCATCTAAACCTAACTACAGATAGATCATCCATCCTCACTGGAAAAAAACACTGACATGAACATAATCCAGTCTTCAGAATGAAAACGCCTCAGAGCTCTGGTCAAGCCCTTGAATATATGTATTTGCCCAACAATCTAATTCAATTATATTCACATTAACTTTATACTCCACACCGCATGAGCGGTCAACAAGGTCACCCGTCAGCAGCATATGGTTCAACTGTGCACTCCATAATGACACATTAACTACCGTGGTCACAGTTTTAATCAGCTGTGGGCCGTGATGATATACAATTATGTATGGACTGGGCCTCTGAACAGATCTGGAGTTTCTAATTGCGATACCTCATGCTCTCATTAGCAGAGAGAGCTTCACACCCACACATGATCTGTATGCACACAGTCACATTATTGAGTTGGAGGAAAAAGGTGACACCGGCATGCTAATTAGTGATGGGAACGCGCTCTTTAAACTATTATTGACGTTTTAGTAATCATTGCTGTGCTTTGATTTTCGGGCCTTGTCAAAAAACGCTGCCGAGGAAGTTTTTTCTTCCCTCCCATTGAACGCAGACAAATCCTGGTGAGCGATGATCGAGGCGCTAATTTATGCAAACAACTCGAATGGCCTCCCTTAATTACCGCAATTTTCAACAGTCAAGGAACTTCTATATGCTATGTTATCATTTTTTCCTCATTGTTACACTACCACGCCTGTGTGCTGAGAGAAGCAGAGTGTTATATTCAAGCAGCAAGAAGACAAGCGCGACGCTCGTGTTCTCCCCTTCAGGGCTCGCATCCCCAGTGTATCATGCAAATAGCAGACATAAAGAAAAACTGACAGTGAGGAATCACAGGGCGGCGTGAATAGAAGGCCTGCAGGGCTTCTACATATCAATAATGAGGGATGAGCTGCAGCTCTCGCATGTTTGGGCTGCATCTCGAGGGGATTCATTCAGAGGGTGGATGCTGGTGCCCTCAGCAGGCCTTGCACAAAGCCTCAGGTTTCATGTGGGACGCCACGGCTTACAATCCACTATGTTTCTCTTTCCTCTTGGCATTTGACAGAAGCTGACACACTGTACAGACTCATCAAATGAAAAAAAAAAAATGTATAGGTCAAGGATTTTCATGCTATGTTCAGGATTATAGAACTGGCCTTTTCTGGAAGTTACATTCTTCTTCCAGTTGATGTGACTCTCTATTTGTTTTTGCTTCCTATTGACAGCATTATTCCTACAGTATATGATGAGATGTACGTGTTCTGTAAACTAAACAAGCTATACCTGACTCACATGACGTATCAGTAATAAATGCATGACTAATACACAAAATGTGTTCTATCATCATGTAGTTACCATGACGTTAGTCGGCATCGGGCTCTTGCTCTGATTCAAGGCTTTGATTTGATATCATGCCTGTCAATCATGGTGAAGTAGGCGGACTTCAAATAAGGGCATTAAAAAAAAGCTATGATATGTTTATGTGGACGTTAGCATTTTGAGGAAACAATCTAATTACAAGACACAAGGCTGGATTAGCAATTAGCTCCAGGCTTGCTGCTTCTGATTTTGTCTGCCTTTACAAGGTAAGGTTTATAATGGCTGGGTTTTATTGACATTGTTTCAGTTATATGGCGTTGTACTGGACTACATTATATTGAGAGGAGTCTGTGTCTTTAATGTCCTGAACACACAGAACCACTATCTGTATTCTTATTGCAGAGGAAGCCATGCAGCTTCTGTATCCTACAATCTGTTGGGTTTCAGTTTCTTTTGAATGAAAATACTACTATTGTCTTGTAACAGCAGAAAAACACTTTTTTTTTAGCCCTAGTTTGTGGTGATGAATCACTATGTACTCCTTATTAAATTATCCCATGCAGCTGCACATTCATGCTGCTAGTCTCCCATTCTACCACATCCTAAAGGTGTTCTACTGGATTCAGATCTGGTGATTGGGGAGGTCACTGAACTTCACTGAACTCACTGTCATGTTCATGAAAGCAGTTTTTGTTTTGTGACATGCTGGAAGTAGCCATTAAACTGTGGCCATTAAGGGATGAATGTGGTCAGGAGGCTGTCTTCAGCTGTCCAGTTTTGGTGAGCCCGTGTCCATGGTTCAAGATATTTTTTATTCTGAGATGCTTCTCTGTTCACCACAGTATTAAAGAGATATCTGAGTTACTGTAGCCTTCCTGTCAGACTCCAACCAGCCTGACCATTCTCCTCTGACTTCTCTCATCAACAGGGAATTTTCATCTGTAGAACTGCTGCTCTCTGGATGTTTTGTTTTTCCTTTTTTTTGCTGCGTTCTGAGTAAAAACTCTGGAGACTGTGTGTGTGTGTGTGTGTGTGTGTGTGTGTGTGTGTGTGTGTGTGAAATTCCCAGGAGATCAGCAGTTTTAGAAATACTCAAACCAGCCTGTCTGGCACCAACAATCATATTACTGTTGGAGTCACTGAGATCATCTTTTCCCTCTTCTGATGTTTGATGTAAACATTAACTGAAGCTCCTGACCTGCATGATTGTATGCTCTGTTGCTACATAAGTAGATGATTGGATAATTGCATGAATGGCCAGGTGTGAAGGTGTATCACATGAGGACAAAAGACAGAAAGGGTTTACTCTTGCAAACACAGCTGAATCACTTTTGGTTTCGTGGCAATCATGCATATGCAGCAGCATGTGAGATTTTCTGTTACAAAGGGATGAGCAGATGGACTGAGGCAGATCCATGGTCACCCCCCCGCCCTCACCCGCCACCCCACGGCCCCCAGTTCTTTTGTGGCGAACGATTAGATTTCTTTCACACAGCGTCAAGTTTTACAACAACAACATTTGCCTTCATGTGCCTTAACAGAAATCTAGGCTCTTTTATGTTCCACAGAGATAAATACACAAATCATAGCCATCATCTCAACATGACTTTGGACTGTCCCAACCAGAAAACTTGCTGTCTCACCCTCAATGGGAAAATCCGTAACTACTGGCACTTCCCCCCCCCCCTGCATGTAGCTCTATTGACGCTGACAGGCAGACCTGACATGTGACACGCTGTGGCGAAATAGAAAAACAGGGATTGTTTGTGTAAATATGATGGCATCAATCTCTAGGTTGGGCAGACACAATGTTTTTTTCTGCAGTAAACAAGGTGAAACAGAGCAGGCAGAGTGAACTTGTCACAGGGATCAGATGCCACTGGGCTGGCAGCAAAATACTTCACAGACATGGGGCCCATTCTGTTCAGCACACTGCTGACTCCATCAGTTCTGTCTCAGATTTATCCAACCTATCTGTACCTGTGCTTATGTGGATATGACCAGAAAAGCTCAAGTGCCATAAGATTAGGAGAAGTGTCTTTTCAGTTATGGAAGACTATGTCCAATTACACCAGGCTACAGGACTTTCCTAAAGGTCCACTAGAAATGGACCTCTAGAAACTCCTAAATGACCATCAGAACTTCCAAAAGAACCATCTTTAATAATAGTGCAGATAGGTGCCAACCAACATGAAGCATGCTATTATGATTTAGTCCCACTAAGAGCAGTTTCAGGGCTCCTTTATATAGATTCTTCAGGTGTATGGAGCAGTGAGCACCTTCCAAAAGTGTTTTGATGATGGTGGTGCAGGGTGAGGTCTAACACAATGCTTAAAATGATCCCATAAATGATCAACCACCCAAAGGATGCCAAAGATTTCTTTGAGGCTCACCAGAACCTCCCAAAGGTCCAATCACATCTAGAGCTGGAATTAAAAAATCCCCAAATTTCTAGAATCTCCTAACTGGCTGCAAGACCTTCCTATATGACGTCTAGAATACCACATCACACACTGACCACATCCTGAATGAAAACAACAACCACCTAAAAGACCCAAAGAACCTCCTCAGCAACCATGTGGACTCCTAAAACTTCACTAGATCAACCTCAGTGACCACGATAACCAATGGCCTTGTGAATCTCCTTAACAACCACTAGGACCTCCACAGCACCACCTACAGGTCCTTTAGAACATCCAGAGACACGATCTTGAATCCTTTTTTTTTTAATTATTTTTTTCCATTTTCAAGAAATACACATATTTTTTCAACCTGTAGAGGAGCATGTTAACCTTCAACATAACTGAAGGTTAATTTTAATGCCAACATGCTTGTCAAAGGATTTATCACTCTGCTAATGCATGCTTCCATTTACCTGAATAAAAGTTGAATGCTGTAAAAGCTGTAATGTAGCATTATTTAATTAAAATAGTACAGACTTGTCTGATACTCAAGACTTGTCTGAGAGTACACAAGACGATAACAACATACTGTATGTGAATGTCACAACAGAAGACAGAAAACATGGAAACAAGTCCCCTGACAGCAGTGAGGATAATAAAAACTGGCAGATACATCCACAGAATACAGTCAACTGTGTTCATGTAAAGTGAGAACGAATACAGAGCATGCTGCCGTTTGTATGTTATGACACCGATTCACTTTACTCACTAGCTACCTCTGATGTTCTCTTGAGAACATACTATAACACCACTCACAGTAGAAAAATGACATACACTTTAAAGAGTGAGTATGTGAATGTGAACATGGTGATATTTTTCTCCCACAATGCAACACACACCTGAAATGGAAGAGCTACATACTGTACATAAAACTAGATAATAAATAGAATCATAAAACATAAAATAAAAGCAGCAGTGGACAGAGGTAATTGGCTCCAGGGGCAGTTGGTAAAACAAATAAAGTGATAAATCAAAAAGCAGTGACCTGACTGCTAAAGTCAAGTAAAGTTTCCAGACCTACAACTAGTTTGTAGAGTTCCAATATCACAACACATGCAGTACACAATACAAGTGTTGTTTTCTGACCTGATACCCAGTGTTTCTTAGTGCCTTCCAAAATTATTACAAATGATCCTATGAGTGTCAACAAAAAGTCTGATCATGCTGTAGTTCCTGCAAGCAGATCTTATATTGGGATATAAAAACAAATGTAATATCAATATACAGCATAATCTGTGAGACATTATATTTCTTTCAAAATACAATATACAGTATAAACATATTTCTTCGCCAGGGTTGGAGCAGTGGTCTCCTGTGTCCAAGTCACGTGATTTTTTGACCTCCCTCCTTCAAAGTTTTGTAATAATTCCCGTAATGCTAGTGGTATAAACATACAGTATACAGCCACAGAGAAGTGTGTATTTCATTGTGTGAAATTATGGTCCTGTTTTTCCACTCTAACATGAACCTATAATTGCCTTCCCGCTGACAGCTTTTAGAATATTTAGAAAATAAAAGCAGGGACTGGGACATGGTAGAAATCGTGCAGGAATGTGTTCATGTTCACGTGCTGTTCTGGCTTTAACATTTTGCCTGGAAAGCTAATAGTACGCAACATTCACATTTACTGGCTTTTAATGATTATACCTGAATGTTGGTTTAGCAGATATATAAATATTGGTTTCCAGGGAGCTGTTCTGTATTGAATTTAGCAAAAAATGGAGGCATTAAAGGTCTATTCTCTGCAGAGAATGAGAGTGTATCCTTGAACCCCAACTAATGTATCCACTCAGAGCTGAGCTTCCCACTTTACTGCTGTTGTTTTGAATCACTTATTAAGCTCATTTATTTGTTAACTAAATAGTTCAGTGTGATCATGACAGATTCTAGTTTTTAGAATTCAGACACGGTCTCTCCTGGCACTGATCTCAAATAAAACAGCTCTGAAAGGCTTTTTAAAGGCTCTGCTGGGACGCAGCACAAAAGAACACGTCAGATACAATGAAAAGACTTGGAACATCAGTAGATACTCAAAGAAAATTCTGCCTCAGATACTTCTATTATATAACAATAATTTATCATCAGTGCATTCAAGGTTTTGTGAAGATGTGATGTTACTTATCAGCTTTCTCCCAACCTGTAGTACACATCAGAGCACCTTTGCACATGCATGTAAAACATACATGCTTGTGTGCATGCCCAACACGTGTCGCCACTCCTTAACATCCCCCACCAAGCACGTGTTGTGCCTTTTGTGTAGCCCACACACAGCTAGGCTAGGCTAGGCTAACTGCATCGTGACTCTAGATAAAGCCAGTATCTTAAGTTAACACCCAATTATGTATTTTTTATTGGTTTTATTGATTTATTGGATTTCTTATAAAGTAGAGGGACTAGAATGACACACAGGCCATGTGTGTTGTCAATATCAATAAATACTGCTGAGCAATGTAAGAGACCTGTCTGAGGTCAATTTAAATGACCTTGACCATGAAATGTCCCGCTCACTTCATATCTTCTATCTGTAACATTCTCTATACTTTAATAACCAAACGTTAGAAACCCTCATCAAACAATCAGTTTATATAATATGTTTTTGTTTAAAAAATTGCTCAGAAGATGTGCAATTATAAACCATCGAATATCATATTGTATCAGCCTCAAAAGTCCAGGACTGTTCTGTGAAAAATTGTTTAATTATTAGGTACAGAGCAAAGTATGCACAGCTCCTAATATAGTTTATGAAAACAGAAAAAAAAAGGTATAATCTGTCATGGCATTCTGAGCTTGATCATGTTAAGATATTCTCTTCAGCTGTGTGATGGGTATATAAAACAGTCAGGGAGTTACGCTCTGCTGAAACTGATTCAAAATACAGAACATCGGTGCCGTCAGATTGCAGCTGCAGCTGTGACTGCTTCCTGTCTGAAATCCTCCCCTGACCGTCAGGACTGAAGCTACATGTGCTCTGATTACTGCCATTAAGTTTGTGTGATGAGTGAGATCCATGAGTCCAGTGAACCACAACACGAACACTAGCTTACTGCTACTTCAGATAACACCAGTGAAAGGCGAGTGATGTGCTGTGACTGTCTCTTATTAGACAGTGTCTTTGATGATGTTGGCTGTCCAGTTCCTCATGAGACGGACTGACAGCTCAGGGTTAAATGCTGGAAATGGGAAATTAGGGCAGAATCTCCTTCTTGCTGTTCCTCTGCAAACTCTTATCATGAACACTTGCTAAATATTTCTGCAGGCTCTCCCAGAGAACGCCGTCGCTTTGCTGCCTCCTCCGTCTCTCTCTCTCTGTTTTTATCAGGAATCCACTTTCTTTATGTAATATATGTAAATTGTAGGCCACGCAGGCAGAAACTTGTTTAAGTACTGAATTCTTGTAATAAATGTCATATCTGTTTGGACCTTGAGTAAAATGCCTGGTGTAACAGCAGGCATTTCTTTTAAAACAACATCACTGAAGTGGCCAGATTCATTTAGAAATTCTGCATTAAAGCACTATGATTTTACAGTAGGTCATTGTTAGCTAATTCATTAATAAATAGACTTCCTGTGTTTCTGGCAGAGCTTAATGTGGAATAGTTTTCCTGCTCTCTATATCTAAACCTTCCGTGAAAATGAGAATTCTGCAGATATGGAATACCATAATTCAGCTCCAGCTGTTAATTACAATGTGTGTAATGACTTCCTCCGGCCTCTTTAACTTCAGTGCTGCCAATTTCCACAGAGCTGCACTGTCCAAGGAGGCTTTGTCCTAGATTCTCCAAATCAAACTCAACAGCCACAGCAGTTTAATGACACTGAGAACACTGTGGGGGAGGCCTCATAACCATTAGTCATCGGACCTCTCTAGATTAGTAATAACTATCAAATATTAAACCATGTGAATTATGACCTGTAATCACTGACTCTCAGAGACACCACAAATTGAATCTCCAGAGAAAGGTTTATCGCAAACGTTTGCATAGCTTTAAGCAGTAATACCGCCGTACATTTCAGAGTGTGTAGCCGAATTCCTGATCCTCATCTCTGCTTGAGACTAGCAGCTCTAGGCTACATTAGCTTTGAACTGTCCCTGGCCAAGTTGCATTGTGGGTAATGTAGCCATCAGGTTTTGACAAGAAAGAGCTCTGCTGTATCAATGTCGATGCAAAGAGGAGAATTTTATTGATAAAATTTAATGTAGAAATGTTACAGTAAAACCCAATGGATAAGACAGAATATTCTTCCTGTTAAATTAGCAAGTGAGCTAACCGCACTAGCAAACTAGGAATGTGCCACTGCCAGTCAGTCACAACAGCTTGCCAAGTTAGCAAGCTAGCTACCTCAGTTGCTGAGTTCCCTTTTTGGGGGCTAAATATATATATATATATATATATATATATATATATATAGTGGTAGAAATGAATGCATCAAAATTCACCAAAATCAAACTCTTTACAGATGATTTACATTGATTTTCAGTACCTCCCCTCTGAGAAAAATCCACTATTTAGTATTCAAGTAAAGCATAACATCATAATATCAGTTTGCTGATGTATATAAATCAGCTGACTGGATTCGACTGCTCTGAAAAGTCAAAACATTGTCCAGTGAGTCAGGATCAAGTGAAACGGAAATCTGACCCTGTGCATTTTGTGTCAGTCGCTGATGATCAGTTATGTGCAGGCCTGACTCATTTTCAATGAGCTTTATATCCGAGTTCACTGACCAAGTGTCAGTGGCGTGTGAGAGGTGCGTTTCTGAAAAGTATGATAATCAAGAATGGTGTGATGACGGGGCAGTGGTTTAGATTAATATTACCTCAGCATAGATTGAAAAAAAAAAACAGGTTGCAGCCACTTTAATGAATGACTGTTTTAATTCACCACCCAGTGAGCACGCCAAGTGACCCACATCAAACACAGCTGCAGTGTTACATACTGTAGGTGCATATTGGGTCTGGCTAAATGCTGAAATGCTCATGATGGACCTTCCAGCTGTGAGCTTCAGTAGCCTCACTTAGGTGTGCACCACCTTTCTGCTGCTCTGACCCTAAATGTTGTGAGTGCAGAGCTCATTCAGTGCAACTCTGTGGAGCATGGTGAGACAGGCTGAATGGACCGGTTATATTCTGCATTGAGAATGAAGGAGCGGAGAAACTGAATCTAAAGTAGGAGTGAGAGGGGGATTTATTGCTGGTGTGGACATAAGGACTGAGCGCGGTTCTCACCTGAGAATGGTTATCTTATGTCACGGCCATGATGGGAGACCCCTCACATCCCGCCCATCACCTGTTTGACCTGCTGCCCGTCTGGACGCGCTTCAGGCCAGTCAAGTCTCACACTGAACATACCCCTACAATGTACAGTGGACATGGAGGGTCTAAACAAACAGGCTGAACTAGACAGCACTTGAATAATGAAATACAAATGAGTGAGGCTCAAAGGAAGGACAACTTCTGTTTGGTGTACACGTCGTTCGCTGCTGCGCTGGAATTGTTTGGTGAGTGTTAAACGTTACGAAGCTGCGGCGGCTAATTTCCAGAGCTACGGTAGAAATTGCTGTAGTGGAGACAGGTCATTCCATCTGCAGCTCTCGCTTCTAGCTCAGCAGAGGGAGAGGTATTTTAGAAAAGACCCAGGTCGCTGAAATGAAACGAGAACCTGGTGTCAGGTTTAAGTGGGCCAGTTTAAAGTTAAGGTCGATGCAGCACATTGCAAAATTACCTCCTCTCCGCGCAGACAGCACACGCTCCTATGTCACTCACAAGTTAGCAGGAGGAGAAGCTGCTCAAAGATCTCCCAAGTCTGGTTAATAAAGGGTCGTGACACACAGCACACAGGCCAGGAGCGTGTGAGAGCTCTTTGACTAAAGTGCAAGACAGATTGAATGCCTGGACAGCCACAAAGAAAAAGAGCCAAGTCAGTCATAGAGGAGTCCTGGGAGAGAAGACTGCATTGATTTCAGCTTCCCTCCCACATGACTGGAACAAACCACAAAGAAGCACAGTTGTATGTCAGTGATACGTCTAGGAGCTTTAGGGATCATAAATATTGTGAGTGGAGGCAGGACGAGGTCAGATATTTAAGATGGGACTATAAGCTGCTGACCTTAGACCAGTAATTACCATCTCTATTCTCTCACTACAACATGTTAGCACAAGAAATTCACCAAATCTTCTTTTCAGTAAAAAAAAAAACCATCAGTGGATTTGGCAACTGCCTCCATTTTTTTCAGGAAACAAAGAAGAGTTAAATCATATAAAAAGATAACTTAAATTAAAAGTGCATGCTGAATATGAATTTAAAATGAATCCAAATGTAGCCAGTAGTATTGTTAAGGGAGTTTGATAATAAATGTCACATTTGTGCTGAGAATGGAGACATGAGAAATTCAAGAGGAAATGGAGAATTCTCCAGGGGAGGGGGAGCTGCACTGGGAATAAATCTTACTCAACTGTCAGATTAGATCCGTCACACAATTCATTATTATTGATTATTATCTCTATATCACTACAGGAACTATGGAAGGTCTTGGTTGAATGAAACACAAAACACATTGTTATTTGTATTTGCTTCTTGTTGTGTGCATTTACTGTGCCATGATTAATTGGAAAAACATCTGTTCAATGACAGAGGGTGTGATATATTTCAGTGTTGTCCAGCATGCAGAGCTTGTTGGCAGAGTTCGTTACTAAGAACACAGTACGTGCAGAGGTGTAGTGGGCGGGGAAACGTCCACCCACTTCTTTCAGTGTGATTTTAAAAAAAAGATAATAATAATAATAATGAGAGAAGAAAAGTTTTACTTTCATAAAGACGTCAATTACAACCATGTTGGAACAAAATCTGTTTCTTCTGAGGAGACAGCCAGCACCAGCGACGTTCACACACATTATAATTGTTGTTAGTGGTGTTGATTTTTGTAACTGATGAGCCATAGTTTCCCATCCTTATCTGGCAAACGTTTAAGCCTTTTGTGTGTGCATGCTCCCACTCAAAAAATCCCCACTACACCACTGAGTAGATGAGAACATGGTAAAATTGTAGCTTGTTCGTCAGTGCACCACTTTCTTTTTCTATTTCACATGGGATCTGTACAGACGGAGGTAAGCCTGCCTCTCTCATTGTCGTGGACAAGCTAACTGCTAGCTAGACACCCGGCTTGTTACATCAAACCTTAAGGTAGTTACAGTTGAAACCCCAAGTTTGGTTCAATTATATCATCAGTATAGATTATTTTTTGTTACAGAATAGTGAAAATCAAGCAACAACTCAGTATCAATTATCAAAATTGACAATATATTGTTTTAAAAACAAACATTCAAGCTATCTCTTTCTTTCTCTTTTCACCTGTTCTTAGATATCCTGCAATTCCTCTTCTTCTTGGTTGAAGTCTTGGTAAGTTGACAGCTAAGCTCATTAGTATTGGCTAGGTAGCATTAGCTTGTAGTAAACAGCTGGTTTGAGGAGGAGGATAAGCTAACACCACAGATGTAGATGGTAGATAGCTAGAATTACCTGTGTCCAATTACCTGCTCGTTAATCGCTCGTAGGTGTGAATATGAGTGTGAATGGTTCGTCTCTATATGTCAGCTCTGTTCGCTGACAGCCGAGGATGATCTTGTTGGTAACTTGGACTGTTTGTTCAATATATTTTTGACAGAATATCGTTGAGACACTAGTTTGCTTGAGAGGTTTATATGGACATTTCCATCCTTGTTTTACTGTCAAAAACTGGCCACTGTTGGAGGATTTGTTTAAAAAAAGATTTTGAAGTAATTGTAACTGTCGCTTTTGTTCCGAAACACATTTTAGAAAATACTGCGAGGTGAGACCTACTGTGAGTGTCTATTTATTTGGCTAACATCCAATCATCCTTGTGTCTGAAAGGCAGAGGCTAGCCCCAATCTGACTATCAACATTGAGGACATCATTAGCTTACCCTCCTCCATTAACACAGTGGTTTACTGTAATGCTAGCTAGCTTTACACTATTTAGCTTAGCTTTCAACACTTACAAACCAAGAGGATCCCTCTATAATACTACATTTGGACAGTGTTCAAGCTGCCTTTGAACACTTTGGACCCATTCATGAGACAGCTGTTTGCACTGCAGTTTCAAACACTACAAATTTACACAGTGAGTTTAATCAATTAGCAGATAAAAGTATGTTTCACTGATGCTTTCAGTGTTGTTGCCAGCTCTTTTCAGAGGAAAGTAGGAAAACGCTGGTTGAAACGTCCCCCAGAAGTTGTTGACATCACAAGCTAATTTACATACTCGTAAGTCACTGTGCATTTGCATAGCATCACATGTTGCTCTGCACACACTGGGTGTATTATGTGCTTGGTAACAGGCGACTAACACTACGTAAAGAAGGCAGGTGGTGCCCTGCCACTCAGGACTGAGGCTATACAGATGAAATTAAATGAAATTGGAATTAAACAAAGATATGCAGTTTACATTTATAGAATTATAGAAAAATAATTAAGTTTACAAAAAAAAAAAAAGCCTGTTTACAAAAATATGCATCCTTTATCTAAGCCTATAACTCTTCACATCTTTCAAAATGGAGTGAATGAACTAGTTATATTTACAGTTGCTGATTTGGCCGACCCAAGTGTGATATGGTTGCAGGTGCATTACATAACAAATAGGTGAAAGAGAGAGATAGATGGAGAAGGCTGGAGAGTCCAACACACCATTGATCATTTCTGTACACTTATGGTGTACAGTTGGTGCTTCCAAGAATGTTTGGCTGCGCTTCAATCTGGAAAAGCAGCCTTACACACTTGGCTAGTGTGGTCACATGATAGTATGGAACAGTGCTCTGCGATGGTTAGTGCCGTGATTTCCTCTGCATGCTTGAAAGAATCAGTAGAAAATGGCAATGTAAATAAGGTTGTTGTGTTATATGGTTTACATTTTTTAATGTACTTGAGCTGACACATGCTTTTTAATATCATACAACTTGGTTCAAATGCCTGTCTTGTTCAGCCTTGTATCATCAGCAGCATAGAATTTCAGTCAACCCTTCAGTTCAGGTATTATTGGTCATTCTTTCCTGTGCTTTTGAGTGCAAGATGCTAGCTGTTTTATGGATGTGTATAAAAGTGTGTGTGCATATGTATGTATGTAGACTACTGACTTGTTTAAATAGAGAGAACCCAGACCCAGGAATGAACTAGTTAACATATATTACCCGTCTCTTAGAAGTTACATTTCAACACTATTAATTTTAATTTTTTAACAGCTAACATATTCTATACCTGCAAAGTTATAACAAGACAACATATTTCACTTCATTATATAGACTTGTAGAGACTAAAGCATGATTTTCATTTTATAGCTCTGCTTTGGCAGCACTTCGTCAGCGTCAGGAAAGATGGTAGCCTATGGTTTCATATGGAAAAAGTCAACAGTAGCAAAGGAGACAGCACAGTGTGCTTACATTCTAAATATTTCAATTGCAACCACCTTTTATTCCTAACATTAACCTCAACCATGCTCATGCTCTCTGGTGACCACATCCAGCACTTTGTAGAACTACTCTGCTTCATTCATTCACAATCACTGGCTCATCTGTCTGCCTACTGGGAAAGCCCAAACACATTCTTACAGGTGTACAATGTAAACATCATACCTGACTCCTCTCACTAGACTTGTGCTGTCTGCTGCCTCAGTCTTTATGTGCATATTTTTGCTGTTATTCAGTCTCATGTGCATGTACTCTTCCACTTTCCAAAAAAAATAGAAGACTGATACTGCACACATAACAGATACTGAAAGTGCATGTTGCACGGATTAGGCCAATATGTACCTGGAGTTAAAGTATTGGCAGTTTCTGCCTACACTAATACATTTATTGAAGGCAGGTGGAAGATCTGTGCTGAAAATGTAGACATGAGATATTGAAAAGAAAATGGAAAAGTGCAGTTTGAACAATTTCATTGTTGTGAGATTGATTTGTCTTTGATCTTTAAAGAGAAGGTTTTGCTAAATATGAAACTAGCTCTGTAATAATTCAGTTATATTGATAATCATTTTGTTAACAGTCAACACAATGTTACTTTCTACAACACTGTGTCTGTAGGTTACACACACTGAACATAGGCAACAGACTTTCTCTATTTCCCCTCTAATTATAGCTCCAAGTTAAACAGCCATCTCCAGGAAAAGTCACAGGAATTAACAGTTACACAGCAGATCCAGGAAATCAGTTAGAGAAGTGTCACCTAAAAGTGTAAGTCAATATTTACTCACAGCTCTCATGTTGTCAGACATGATGACACTTTGCATTTGGCCTCAGTTTTCTAACATTGTGTTGTTAGTATTTGGATGAGTGTAATTTTGGTTATATTTTGAATACTCTGATATTAATGGGAAATGATCACAGTATCAGTTTTGAATCAAACTTCGTCCAGCTTCAAGGCCAAGTCCAAATGTCATCAAGCCTTTTGCAGTGTTGATTCTGACTGCAGGGAGTTATTACACTGACCTGAGACCAGCACAAAGCAAAGCTCTGAATTTTTTTCCTTACTTTTTTTTTCTTGTGGTTTTGATGATCAGTGGGCCTCGTAAATACCTCATTTCTGTTTGTTTTTTTTTTACTTGTTTTTGATGTCAGCTACATGTATACACATTAGGTTCTGCCCTTCAAACCACATTTATTTCACATAATTGAAAAGGAAACTAACATTCAGACAAACAAAATACAACCAAAACCAAACAGAGTGGAAGCCAGAGGGGAGAGAGACTGGCTGCTACCAGTTTATATAGTGCCAGACCAGGTGAGCTGAATCTGCCTGATGACCAAACTCCACCCAGGAGTCTTTCAGAGGGAATTACTCTGACAGGGTCGTCACCCCCCCCCCCCCCCCCCCTCATAAAAAGGTGGTTCCACCACAAACCCTGGCACTGACAAATATTAATTCACACCTCCCACTAATCCCTGCAACAGAAACCCCACCCATACCACAGGGTCCTCCAGCTTGTCCACACTCAGATGTCTGCAACCTTGGTACCTAGAGGAAGCATCTTTAAGACAGAGAGGGAGACAATCAAGATTGTAGGGGATGAGCAGAGTTTGTGCTTGTGTGCGTGTGTGTGTGTCAAGGCCGACTGCCTGACTCCACACTCCAAAAGACCATGCTTCAGATCAGCATCTGCGTCAAGGCCCAATCCCTGACCACATGACACCGATATCCAATATTCAGGAAGGCAACCAACCCCTCCAAACAAACCTGATACAGAACCCAAATCGAAAAAACTGAGCCCCAGCGTGCATCAACGAAAACAGAAGGAAGCCCAACAAACAAACTGGAGAATCTCAAGCCTAGGCCACGGACGTAATCCCAAGCATATAGCTCTATCCATTTTCACTGCCACTTAAAGAGGTCAAGTTGTAATAATCTCAGTATTTAAGCAGGAGAAAACTCCAGTAATCAAAAGGGCCACCGCAAACCAAAATGCACAATGGAGTAATACTTCAGATTTCAACCAAAAGAGAGACAAAAGGCTAGAATACTGCCCCCCCCCAAAAAAAAAACCCACTAAACTTACATATGATACTTCCCAGATGCATTTAAATAATGCCTACATACAAACAAACCCCCATTTCCACAGGAGGTACCGATACAAATGAAACCAGGTCAAAATTCCAAAGCCTAAACTTCATTTTACCAATCTGGTTAATTTGATCCCGGACGAGCCCCCCGTTTGTCACGACACAGAAGACTGCAGATTGCTAATGTTAATATGAGCACATCAGTTGAATAGAAAGGTTAGCAACTTATTTGAAACATTTCTTCATATTGAGGGTTTGTTCAAATGTTATTGTCAAAGCTAGGGTAGAACCACTCAACCTGGGTCGTAACAAACTATAACACACATAGTGTGCTGTTACTAAATGAACCTAGAAATGAGATTGCTTTGTTGATTATATACTGCTTAAAACATATAAGTGTTATCTTTGAGGCGAAGCATTAAGTAACTCAGGATTAAGTAACTCAGGATAAAGAACGACACATTTCTGCGCACAAGCTATTAGTTCAAAGGTGAGTTATTTTTTCAAAACTTATAGAAATAAATACAATATAAACAAATAAATCCATCATAGTGAGAGTGGAGGAGGCTTTGGGGCTAAAATTAAATGTTCTAGATCGTTGTGGGAAAGACAGTGTAAATTAACAGTTAAAAATATTCCACTTTGTCTAAATCTCCTGCTGAGGCAGTACAGGATTCATGACACTGGTATTTTTTAATAGTTTTCATGCTACTGAAGCTGTAATGAATTGATGTGAATATTTTTAGGTACTTTGCTGACAGCAGATTAGTATAATATTTTAAGAGAGAGAGAGAGAGAGAGAAGAAAACACATCCACCAGTGAACCAGTAGCACAAAAAGGTGTTTACCATGATTTTGTGGCACCTCATACTTCACACCTTAAACACATTATTGTGGTCCTGCCAGCACTGCAGGTTGTGTTTTTGGTTTCTCATGGCATTGCTTTCAGACTGATTTAAATGGACCATTATTTACCTAGAAGACTGTTCTGTAAGCAGTGCTCCCTGTAGACTGCCTCAGTCTTCTGAGTGTTGATGGATCGCGTATAAAGGACCATGCAGCTCGTTGTAAATATGATTTATCAAAACTAAATGCAGCACAGAAAGCTTGTATTGTGCTGAATTATTCCTGAAGGGATAAGCACTGTAATCACAGTGCTTGTGGTACTTGCTCTAGTGGGCAATGCTCCGAGCACTTCATGCATTCCAATTTCTCCAGAATACATTAATATTGTCCTCTAGTTCTCCCATGGTGACAGTGGAAATTATACATTTTTATGAGGAGATCAGAGGAGAAGCAGAGCATGGAACATGCAGTATTACAGTGCGATGAATTTTCACACCACTCCAGATTAAAAGTTAATGGGAAGAGCTGAAGATGGGATGTGACGAGGCTGTGTTTGCCCGCAGTCCTCTCCACCGCAGAGGCTATTCTGACTTTACTCTTCAAATCTGTGATTCACAGATTATGACTGCTCCCTCAAGTACTTCTTTGATCATCCCGCAGCAGAATCAGACCCTGACAGAGCTAATCAGAGATGTTTTCCTGGGAACAACTGTCCACATGCAGCTGCACTATGAAGTGCTTTACACATCAGCATCACACCGTGTTTTATCACCTTGGTAACACGCACTTGAACAAGTTAAAACTGCTACATACATCATTTTAATTTAACTTTAAGACATTAGTGAAATTAATATTCGGAAACAAGACCATCACTGAACAATGCCAGCCTCTACTGACCTCAACACATTTCTACTTCTGGTTACATTTAATGGAAATCTGCTGAACCGATCAAAGTTTATTGATGACCTTGGACACAACAGGTTCTTAGAGGAGACTGGATGGTCTCTAAATGTGTGGTTCCCACCATGAAGCATGGAGGAACATTTAACCAGCATGGCTACCACAGTATTCTGCAGTGACATGCCATCCAATCTGGTTTGAGCCTTGTGTGACCATTGCTTCTTTCTCACAATTACAGTTAGCCCAAACACACCTCCAGGCTATATAAGGGCTACTTGACCATGAAGTAGAGTGATGAAGTGCCGATCACCCAACCAAAACCCAACTGAGATGGTTTGGGATGAGTTGGACCGCAGAGTGAAGGCAGAACAACCAACAAGTGCTTAGCACCTCTGAGAACTCCTTCAAGACTGATGGAAAACCATTCCAGGTGACTACCTCATGAATCTAACTGAGAGAATGCCAAGAGTGCGCATCAAAGCAAAAGGTGGCTACTGTGAAGAATCTAAAATATAGAACATATTCTGGTTTGTTTAACACTTTTTTTTCTTTACTACATAATTACATACGTGTTATTTCATAGTTTTGATATCTTCAGTATTAATCTACAATCAAATCTACAAAAGAAAAACTACTGAATGAGAAGGAGTGTCCAAACCTTTGACTGGTACATATATTAGGACTGGTGATGGTGCCTCATGCGGCGCTGTTTAGCATTTACAGGTTACCATTACATTACATTTTTGCCAACGTGTAGCCGTCTAACGATGACACGTTCCTTAGTGTCACATGACTATGTCTTCATTGTGTTGTGCTCAAGATACAGCCACAGAGCTCTTTGTGCTCTTGTGGTGCTTGTGTTCTTCCAGGGACTCATGATCTTTGCATTTGGTTCACAAACTGAAACAATTTTTCATTTCATTACTTTTCATCTTTAGTATGTGTTCAGCAGGACTGCAGTTATCGACTGTAGAGACATCAGACTGTAACAATGGCAGGAAGCTTGAAGAAATGGATGACTAAAACCTTTCTAATGGCTCTAACACTCACACAGTGCACAAAGCTTTATTTATAGCTGACTGGCTGCAATCAGCTGCCTCCTCAGGGCCTGCAGTGGCTTTTACCTCAGCCACAGGCTGTTAGACAGCTCATCAACATGACTGACAGCTGCTGAGGCTGGAGCCAGGCCAGCTGAGGGGGAGGAGGGCGGGACAAACAATACACCAACTGCTTCAAGGCCAGAAGCTGTTCATTAACAGCCATAAATGCAGGTTTGGTTTTTAAATATCATAATGGAAAATAACATAAAGGCAGAGAGTAAGTAAGTGTGAAATAGACATTCTCTGTATATTTCACACAGAGAGCGTGAAATAGACTGTTGATTCTGTGAAATTTGTTTGATGTGTTAGTGAGGAGCAGCACACTGGATTCACATTGTGGGCACTGTGGTGTAAAGAACTTGAGCAGCATGTAGAGGAAACGAATACTTCGAAAAATCACACTAATTAAAAGCTCTCATTAATTTTCGAAAATAATGAGATTTGAGATCAAAACTCGATATGATTTAGCAAGTTTTTGTTCTTTCTGATTCCATCTACAAAAACACCCAGTAAACATTATCCATCATGTTTGTACTGCTTCCCTCTGAGGCTTCCCTCTCTGCCTCAGGTGTAAATCATGCCTGCTCTCCTGATCTCAAATTATTATAATGATGTAAAATCGCTGAGGAAGACCACCACATGTGGTTGATAAATGATAAATAAGACCTTTTTTTTTCAGTCAGTTCTTTCAGGGATGAAGAATGAAATGAACCTTCAAGCTCCATAAAAACAAACGTGTGAAGTCAGACACAGATTATTACATTTTAATACCAGCAATGGCTGACTAGCACTACCTGAGCTGTGACTGAATGGGCTCTCTGACTGCCTTTGTGAGGCATTAAAACACATTTTTTTTTTAATATGTTTCCTGAAGGTAATACCTCAGTGCACAGTGTTGTGATGCCTACACAGTTAAACTAGTCAGTTGCTGGGGCTGGGGCTCGAACCCAGAACGTTCTTGCTGTGCTAACAGTGCTAACCGCTGCACCAGTCAACTTGATGACAAAACAAGTTGTATGCTAAGTGAGCAACTGTTTATATTAACCTTTCCAGACATTTACATGGTGAGCTAACCTCACAGCTAACCAATAATATTACTTTTTTTTTTTTTTAACAACGCCAGTTTGCCTGATTATGGAACAATGGGCACTGGGAGAGTCAGTGTCTGGTTTTACCCTGTGTAGTATGTCATTGTGCATTACAACTGACACAGCATATTGTCCAATAGGTGGACCAGTAGAGGCGCAGAGTGCTCTCCCTAATACTGCAGAACTGTAATTAGGATGAATCATCATGCAGGTTATTAGAAAGAGGGCCAGAGCTGATGACTTACGAGCCTATACAATGACAATCTTTGTACTTATGAGGCACAGTTGCAGTTATATTATCATGTGCTGCTGCAAACCATATTGTTTTCTGGTGACTCAGTTACTTAATGAGAGAGGTTTGCCCTTGTCTATCGCCCCCTTCACCATGGCTCTTAAGAGACAGACAGAAACACACTTCAGATGTCTGTAACTTTATAATGATCCTGCTTGGTTGTTTACTTACTTGCCAAAAATAATATCTTGTATCCCTGAACCCAGCTCAGTTCAAACTAAAACAATAATTTATGCTACACTGCTGAGCAAATACCAAGACCAAATGAAATGAAAACTCAATCATAAATAAATGAGTGGCTGCTCTTGTCCATATCAGTAAACTTTCTCTTGAATTCAGGTTCATTGCACACAATAAGGTCAGCCTGTTTCATAATGAGTGCAGCTCATTACCTTTACCTCAGTAAAGTATCTGATTACTTTCTCTACCACTGAGAAGTCACGCAACAACACAAACAATCTAACAGATGGTGTAGGAATCCTCTCCATAATGTTGTCAATGTTACCTCATATAGTTTGGTGATATCATGTAATTCCCTGCATAAAAGTGCACAATGCTATGTCTTTGTAAGTCACTGGTGACCCCATTCATTTCGTCTACAGTCATCTCTTTGCTTGTCTTTACTGTTGACTTGTGTTATGGTGATTTCATGGTTTAATCACTTTCATTTATTTGCTATAGCCAACAGATCCAAAGTAATTCTTGATTATACCAGATATAAAAGTTAAGTTCTATACTACAGAATACTATACAGAAAATAAAAGAGAGCTTGATGAGGCTGGCAGCTGCAGTAATAATCTAATATTATATCTGAGTGTTCATCCTCTGAGCTCTGACAACTCATCAACAAATCCACCACAGAGCGTTTTGTATGTGCTGCACAGCCAACAGTGTGTAATTAATGCAGAGCTAATGCTTTACATTTAATGACCTCAGAGTTTACCTAACTGTCCAGGGTCACATTTAGAGTAATGTGTTAAGGATTCATATAATGAATCATTTGTACATGAGGGTGTTGCAAAGGAATAAAGAGCTACTTTAAGTTTGTACAGTGTCTGTCCTTTCACAGCATGTATATTCTGCTTCAGCAATAGAGTACTGCTCATGTCGACCCTGACTATTCATATTCAAGTATGTTTTTATATTTCTGTGTTAAAGTGAAAGCATGTACCCTCAGTCTAAGGTACAGAGCTGTAGTTAAGTGTATTATTACACACTGGAGCACTATATTGTCCTGCTGCAGATTGTCCTTGCTGTGATGTGTGTCCAGGCCGCAGTGTGTACAAGTACGCTGGTGATGGAAAGGAAAATTGAGTTTCTGTTCTGTGTTATGGATGGACGGCAATTTGTGTTGTGGGTTTTTGTTTTATGGCTCTGATTGCTGCAGATCATTTTGTTCTCAGCAGTCCCCCCGGCTCAACACAGGACGTTAGCCCATGTGCGGAGACATCTGTGACAGATATTCACTCCACCTTGTGTCAAAAAACATGATCTATCACTTTAACCCCTTAATAAGCACACCATTTTGCTCTGAAGCCCGGGAATGATATTCCCAGAATTAAGAACTTATTGATTACAGGCACAATCCTGGTCTGTTTTGGATGATTAGTTCCTATATTATTTTAAAACATCACTGATGGAAACAGTATACATACATATGCATGGATTGCTACACAGGCATAAAGTGTATAAATATCACAAACAACCAAAGAGAAATACAACATGACCACAAAGAGATGCAGAACAATCCAACGTTCTTGCTGGAACCTCGGGTTCTGACATTCATCCGAATGTTACTTTGACGTGTCCCACCCACCTAAACATTGTTATAGACCAAGTACACCCCCTACCACACTCTCCAATGGCAGGGGCCTCCCCGAGCAGGACAATGCCTCTACACACAGATACCAATCTGATCCAGCATCTTTGGGATGCACTAGAACAAGCCAGATCCATGCAGGCCCCCACATATATATATATATATATGTGTGTGTGTGTGTGTGTGTTTATTAATCATTGTAAAGCACTTAGTATATTATATACATATTCTACAGCTACTAGTCCATTAACTAAGAGTTTTCCCTCAGTAACCTCCTAATTACTGCTCACTGATTGTAATTAAGTAAGTTGTACATGAATTATGATTAATATGCTTTGCTCAGTATGGACCTGGAACTTCCTTACCTATTATCAGTAAGCAGTATTAGGAGGTTATTAAGGGAAATATGTGATGCATATGATCATGCAGAGTTTTTTATTACTGACTCCTTAATAATGACTAATAAGGAGCCAATATGCATGCAAATAAGCAAGTAGTTGATGGTGAATAAGTGTAGACTAATATAAAGTGTTAGCATGAATTCATATTAACTGTACAATCTTCATCTTCCCTGCCATAGAATCCTGGAAGAGATGGATGCAGGATGGAAGCAGGAAAATGAATAAACCTGGGTCAAAATAACCCAACCAGCTGTTCAGCAACCCAGCAATGTTTTTAGAGAAACACTCCAGCACTGTTTTGCCTTTTCAAAACTCTAAGCTCTTATTTGTCACCTTTACAAAACTGGCAAAGCTCCAGTATTGATAGTTTTTGACATTTTACATAGTTTTTTCTGTGGTTTGACTTTTTTTTAAAGTCTCCATAGCATACATAACAATCTTGTCATTTGAGAAAATTAAAAATACTGCTTATGCAGGTGGTAAGGATATCAAATATCCTGAATGAAATATTTCAGTTCTTTCTTCTGTAGTTCATCATTGTGCAAGCAAAACAAGCTGCTGACTACTCTTAGAACATATGGGATGTTTAGCATATGATGCATTTGCGATCTACATTCAAACACAAGTTGGCAGCACAGAAAGCTCCAGAGGAGAGGACTCTTTCTTAGTGAGTTAGCCAAAGCACTGGTAATAACTCCCATACATTTAAACATGTTGGACTCATTTAAAATGCTAACTATGTCCTTGGCAAACAAAAACTTTTCTTTACATCACCCTATTTTTCAGTTTGTGTTATAATAATATGAAGGAATTTTACCATCAAACCAAGAGTGTGGTATAACTGGCTGTATATTCAGACACAAAGACCAACAAATGATTTTTTTTTTTTTTTTGTGATTTATTGAATTCACCTATGTTTCATGTTTTTTTTAGTGTGGGAGGAAACCGGAGTGCCCGGAGAAAACCCACGCAAGCACCAGGAGAACATGTTAACTCCACACAGAAAGAAGAACTGAGACATCAGGAAGATGTCAGCATCTTCTTTCTGTGGGGCTGCAGTGCTAATCACTAGAGCCACAATGCTGCCCATGAAGGGTATGTGCTGTATGTTTGTGTGTGCATGTGTGGGTGCAGTTACAAACCTCGACCTTAACCTTAACCTTCTCTCCACAGGCGCCAGAGCCTCCTTTGTCTCCTCATTTCTGGAACGAGCTTGTGACGGACGTCTTGTACCTTCGCGCTTCTGATCTCCTGTCCACCTTCCCAGGATACTAAGAGAAAGACAGTGTCTTAATTATGAAGAAAAACCTCATTGCTGTTGTAAAATCCATCCTATATTTATTGCATGTTAATCCAAATATTTCCGAGTTATTTCTCCGTGTGTTTTAAGTTGTAAGCAGGTACTTGCTGGATGCAAAATCATATTTGAAACATTAACTAATCATGTTGAAAATGAATACAGTTTCTAGAAAGAGGAAGGATTAGAAGATAAAATATAAAGAAATAAAAGGAAGTTAGTTGGTCTAGATACATGTAAGGTTAACCAATATTTGTCATCAGATTTGCTTTGGTCGAATTAGAAAATCTTACCTGGCCTCTTCTTCTGTGTCGGCTCTCCAAGTCACCTGAGGAAAGACACAACAGAGCATAAAGAAACAGACGGTTAGATTATAGATGAATGCAAATTCTCACTGAAGACAAGTGTTACTCAGTCCAGGCTCTGGTTAGGTGAGTGTTCTAGAATGAATGCATCATAGCAGATGAATGGAAGGCTCATTATCATATAATAGAACCTTTCCCTTCTCTGTGAAACCACATACACACACACACACATTATTAAAGTTGTACACCTATCTTTGTGGGGACCTGCCATTGACCTAATGCATGATGCTGTCAGACCCAACAAGTATAGTGAGCTCTTGGTTTTCAGCCCTGGTTAGCCCCTCACCCTACTCAACCATTACAGATATGTAATCATAATAAGGTATATAGGTATATAATCATAATAATTATTGTGTAGTGTGCAGTAATTTCCCATAGTTTAATTTAAAATCTACACAGTACACGCTCACTGATACAGCACCATGTAATGTATGTATTTAAAAAATGTTGGTTGAATCAGACATGGAGTTGGTAAAAATGCCATGACCCCTTACCTTCATAACATTACACCACGAGAGATGTTAGCTAGCTAGTGGTAACGTTACCTAGAAATGCTAAGCTAAATAGGTCTTGATCATCAGTTTCATGTTTAGTTATGTAAGAAAAGACCATATTTATCAAGTGTTAATATGGGAGAATTACTTTTCTAGTGTTGCTACTACCTTACAAGGTCCATATTAAGATCATAAATTCATGTACAACAACTTCCTTACTTATTATAAGCAAGCAGTAATTAGGAGGTTATTGAAGGAAATATGTGATGCATATGATATGAGTCCTTAATAATGACTAATAAAGAGCCAATATGCATGCACACACACTCTATAATATATAAAATGTTCTAGGCAGTTGTAGGCACTAGTGTTAAAATGAGGATGCTGTCAAAAATAATGTGAGGTGCAGTAAACAGAAAAAACCTAAATCAGATCAGTATTTCTTATGACCCCCCTCCCCGACCTCCCATCTTTAAAACAGCTCCAGTTCTCCTCAGCACACCTGTACTCAGGTAGTTTGTTCCAGCATTTTCCAGCATTCTTCATGTAATCCCAGACTGACTCTGTAATGTTGAGATCAGGGCTTTGTGGGGTCACCACATCTAGTCCAGGACTCCTTGTTCTTCTTGTCTCTGAGGATAGATCTTTATCATGCTGATTGTGTGTTCTCATTGGGACTCATTGTCTTGCTGCAGAATTAATCTGGGACTGAGGGTACTGATGGAGGATAAGAATAAAAACATCTAGAGTGTCCTAAAACGTCTGCTCAGAACTGTATATATATATATAATGTTAAATGTATGTGAATAGATATAATAGTTGATATGCTCTGTGTGAGTCAGATGACTTAATTGCCTTTTTCTCTTTTATTTTCCATCCTCATAGCCCTGCCCACTTAGCCAATAAAATTATGCACTTGTGACAAGACAATTAATCTCACTGATAAAAGATGCTGCAATGAGGCTCTGACTTTGTAATTTCTAATTACTGGAGTGTAAATATGTGAAGTAATGTTACAAGACTGATCCATTTCTCTCTGGGAAGGCTAATGAGGCAGATGTACATCAGGCTGACTTTGACTGTTAATCACTCTACAGTATCCTGGTAAGCTGTGGGAATCAAACACAATGACATCAGCTTCTCATCAACATGCCTGCAGATAAACAGTATCCTTTTCTGATCAGTAAACTGGCAACCAGAGAATAGTCAGCCCAAAATGTTCCCTTTGTCTGGCAACGTGTGAATAGATTGCTTTACATAACACTCTGTTATCACTAAAATGGAATTCACATGCAGGAAAATGTAATTTGCAAATATCAACAAGTCTCCTCCAAGGCACAAAAACAACAGAGCCAAGACTGAGCTCTGCCACCAAGCAACACTCTCTGGAGCTGTTCCATTGCCAGTGAATGAGCTGGCACCCACAGTATCCAAGGTGATTTTCTGGGATATGTGCACATCTTTCTGACTTCACAACTACCAACTACAATGAAATAAAGCTCATTTGGATGTGATAGCTCAAATAGTCACAGTTTACAGTATAAGCCCTCCATTTGTGTCAGTGGAGCAGCTCCAGACAGCGAGGCTTGATAAAAGCATGGATTAAAGGAACAGTTCAAGATTTTGGGAATTACCAGAGTGAGATGTTCATGATGGATATCAAGCTGGGCATGGTTAGCCTAGCTTAGCATAAGTCGAAGCAGGGAGAAACTGTTAGCTTGGCTAAAATACATACCAACCAACATGTCTGTAAAAGTCTGTAGTTAACATGCTCTATCTTGTTTGTTAAATCTGTACACATATTTATATTTGAGTAAATATTTATATCTGTACGTCTTGAATATATTCTAGTGTAAGTCGAAACCGAATCAAACCATAATATGATGACATTTCTGATTTATGGTGGAATATCCCTCCAAAAATAAGACAGTAACATCTATATCCTTTATCTTCTCTTGGACCCTCTTGACTTTTACAGGGGTTCCTCTGAATTTCTAGCTGGAAACACAATGCATAGCGCTGCCTTGAGGCCTTGTTAGTCACACCCAATTAGGCACACATTATTTCCAGCTTTCCACAGGGTTCAATTTACACAAATGATTATAGTCTGTCCAAAAGCCCGTGGCTGTAGTGATTTCCAACCACACTCCGCAGCGCTTTATAGAACGCCGCTTATATTTACTTTGAATGCCAGTGTTTTCTGTAAATAACAGGGAGGATGTGGAGAGCTGTGGCGTGTCCCGCACAGATATGAATATTTTATTGGGCTGCTCAGGGGTCACTGCACGTCAGCCATGACAGCCACATAAATCAAGAGCCATATCAAGCAGGAAGATGTTCCTGAGGTGCAGCAGACTGTTAATGTGGAGGAACTGTGACCCTTTCTGCTGGTGACACAAGCACACAACAGGAATGCAAATAATGGGCCTCATTCATCAAGATATGTATGTGTTTATTTCTGCATAAAATGAATGAACTAAAACATTCAACATCTCCAACTGGGAGCCATGACATCAGGCACTTTAAACCATGTAGAGCAGGTGAACTCTTATACAGCATTAAAGAAAGGTGTGCTGGTTAAGTGTCAACCTCCTAAGACAGAATGACTCTGCTAGTCATAAAATCATAGCAGGGCAACCGCATGAGCCATCAGACTGTTAAACCATATTCTAAATATGTAAACCATTTATTCAGGGGTCAAGATGAAAGCCAACGTAAACAATATTATCCAAGATTGCACAGTAAATGCAGCTGATAATTAAGATTCCTATCTCCACTGCAGTAAAGCTCCATACCCAGCAAGAGATTACTGCAAACAGTGTCTGGTGGCCAAGTGGTAAAGGCACATACCACATAACTACAATATTCATGCTTCCATTTCTGACTGGGGCACCTTCTCCTCCTGCCTTTATTACCCATCTCTCCAAAGTTGTCAACTATTAAAACTAATAAAAGACAAAATGCTCTAAAAGAATCTTTGGAAAATAAATTGGCTTCACATTAGGATGACATTAGGATGGGGATTCCTGCAGCCAACCAGCACCTGACTGCTAAGACTGGCTGTTCATAGGGAGTTCTACTCACTATGATTGGTCCACTGTTTACATGCTCAGTGATTGATACAGCTTAATAGATTATTGATTCATACTCCTGTGACACAGCTTATTGTCATTTCAATGCAAAAGTCCAGACAGTTTGGTGATTCTAAATCAGACACCGAGCTATTTCAGTTAAATATTAGTATTTTTGTCATTTAGGGTGTTTATTTTATTTGGCATTATGTCTGTGCATGGCCCTGTTCAAAGTTATAAAGGAACATGTTAAAAGTAAAAGTTCCTTCTGAGGCCATACTGTTTTTATTTTTATTTTTTAACACAGATTTAAAACCTTCATTCAGCAACTACAATAACTTTAATTAATCAGGTATCCTCATTGAAATCAGGATCTCCTCTGCTCTCTCTTCTCGTCCCGAGACCAAGAAATATTAATAATTAAACAAGAACAACGCATGTAAAACCAAACGACCAACAATCGAGCCACTTATAGAATAATATTAATTAATTAATATTAATAAAAAAACAGTTATTTTTCAAAAGTTGTGGTCATATCGACTGGCAGGGTTTTTAAATAATTATTAACCTCATTACCACATAAATATCTTCAGTTGTCAGAGGAGTTTTACCTTTAGCTTCCTCAGCAAAAGCACATGAGCACTCACAGGTTTGATAGATAATGATCACATGTCTAATTACAGTTAAAGGAATGACTAAGAAACTATCATATACACCTAGGTGTCATGTTTTTGGCTGTAAATGATTGACAGGGACAAAAATCTGTGGAATCGGTGCAGTATCGATTAAAGCCAGCTGCTGCAATGTAACCAAATGGACACTGTCAAAGCACATCCACCAAAGTGCTTGTTTTTGCCGCTGACAGATTATGGATAGGATTCCTACAGAGACAGAGCTTTTTATTAAAGAGTTAGATATTTTTATTTAACCACAAACATCACTTTATATCACCACCAGACTCCATTCAGAAAAACAGTAATTTTAGAACAAAGGAGCTGCTGGAACTCGATTGATTAGTTTGTTTGCTTATGTGAAGGATCTTAATACTTCTTCACACAACAACACAAACTGCTTCCTGTTTCACCTGCAAAGAGGAACATGCTAAATACCATGATACAGTAGATAACCTGTGTCCAGGACAGAACCTGGTCCATTTGCCCTCATGTAATTTGTAACACCTGTTAAGTAGTTTATGGTATGGAACTGCACACTGAGTCACTGAACTTCAATAAAAACACCAACAGAAACAGGTCCACAGCAGCAAACACACAGTGCTAGTGAGAATGCAGAGCACAGCCTCCACAACAGAGAGCTGTTAGCATTAGGATTACACTTTAATGACCTGAGGCCTGGGGTTGATTTAGTGGAGCTGAAAGACTTTAGCTGATTAGAGTTCACAACAGAGAGAACTTTTGAATCTGTATTTCCTGCAGAGCAGATCCTCATTCTCACTGCCAGAGACCAAGTGCACAGGTAAAAAGCAGAGGGGTCGTCTTTCTGTTACGACATAAAATGTCGAAATTTCAAGATGCAATTAAAGGTTCAGTTCAACCAAACCACAAAAAGAGAAAATGACCTATTGGCTTTCATTTGCAGTGACTTCCAATAAAGATATCATGAAGTCACATGGACTGACAGGTGTCTCACTCATTGGACAGTTCTGATGACATCACCCTGCATCATCAGTGCTACGTGGACCTACCATTTCACTGAACCGCATGTTCTGGTGTCATAAAGAGCTCACCGATAAATAACTGAAAGATGCGTTCAGGCACAGTACTGAGTGTAGGTCACCTGGTCTTGGATGTGCTAAGAACCCAATGAGATGAAACCCGTAGTTTATTTGAATGTGTTATTGTGGAGGCACCTTTAGACACACCAGCATGGATTCTAAAGTGACTTGAATGTGTTGTTAATGCATACTGTTGTCACACAACATAACACAACTTACTACTATGAACATATGACACACTAACAGCAAATGATTTACACTTGAAAACATCCTAAGCTCACTGAAGAGATCATTTCAGGCAAAAAGAAGAACCACAGAAAGACAGACTGGATAATGTCGAATGAACTGTATTTGCGTATTGGTATTTTAAAGTGAGAAAGTATCGAAGTAGATTCAGAATTCAGGAACATAATACAGCTTCAGCAAAAAGAGAAAAAAGACACAAGTCATGTTGTAGAGAGATGAAGTGAAGCAGAAGCACTGATATATTTTCCTTGTAAATGCTCGACGGTGGAACAACAAACCTTTCAACGCTCGGCTTCAAAGTGCCCTCAGTAAACACACCAAGCCTTTGTGCATACTGGATGTCTCTAAATGGATCCAAACTTGAAGCTGCTGGAAAACTGGGTCTCCTCAGGTGACATTTGTTTAACACTAGAACAGAATCACAATATCATTTCACTCAACTTAGGAGATGATTTCACAAATATACCAAGTGTAATTATGGACAGTTTAGTGCAGATAACAGAGGATTGGGAAGAGCTGCTGCTGCTGCTCATATAAAGCTGAAGACAAACAAAGATAGAAAGATCTACAGCAGTAAGACAGAGCTTCTGCACCTTGAGAATATCTGAGTTTCACAGCGTATTCCACAGCATACTTAGCATTCTGCAGACAGAAATGAATCAATGATTCAATTAAAGCTCCAACAATGAAAGAATGAAATAAAAGAAAGACCACTGCGGCAGCTAATTGTGCAACACAAACCGCACCATATCTCTTCACAAGAAAATGTGAGGATTGTAATAAATACTTGTTTACAGCTTTTGCTCATTCTTTATGAGTGATATGTTAACATATTTATTTGCTTCCTCCACTTTTTCCTCTTCCTTCTGTTTACTTGTGACTTAGCGCCACCCTTCAGCGTTTATTCTTTTGGCTGCACTTTCATCGCTCACAAGGGGATAAACCGTTTTTGTGAGCCCATGGTTTTTCCTCCAGCACTGGCCTCAGATAAAACTTATGGGTTTAGCGTGGCCACTACACCTAGCCATCATCTATGTGAACATACTACTGAATATAACTAAAGCCACCTGGAAGCTCAGGTTAAAACCAGACAGGCTTGGATTCTTTATTTACATCAGGTAACCAAATCCTAATGGGTTTTAACAGGCAGGTAAAAGTCCAAAAGACAGATAAGAGCTGAGTCTGTGATAGGCAATAGATGGTCCTGCAGGTATATACAGTACAGCATTCTGGGCAGCTGAGGGAACAGGTGTGCAGGAGGCTGCTGCACCTCCTTATCTCTTTAGTTTTCAAGATTTAATGTTCATTTATAACATTTACTATAAATGCCCAATACATTAACCTTTACAAAACCAAGGCATTTACCCTGCCTCTCGCCCAGTGTCAGCTGGGATGGGCTCCAGCCCCCCTGCGACCCTTAGCGGAGTGGAACGATGGGTGTAGCCCACTCACTGATCATCACAGGCTCCAAAGCCCATTCTTGATCAGTGTCCAGGTCTGGCCTGCAAGTGAATGGAACCACGTGACAGCTTCTTGACCGTTCAAGTCTACGTCATCAACTTGGAGGCCTTGAAATTTGGCCATGCCACTCAACAGCCACGCCTGTCAGTCCTTTCATGTGCACTTGATGTCCTGCGTACGTCATAAAAACTGCGGGAATTTAAACTACAACATTATGACATGGAATAATTCAGCTTCTCTTTATCTTAGGCTAAAAAAAAGTTTATTTTTAAGCTAACTTTTGGATTTTAAATCTGATACCATTTTCAGCCCTGCACACTTACTCCCTCAAAAAGATCAAAATACTAAACTCCTCCATGTAAACTCACTCTTCTTGTAATCAACCTTGTAATTGAAAATGGAGATGCCTTTAAATGAGTGCCGTAATTACCATTATCATCAGAGAGGGGAAGCCTCTTCATGTACACTTCAGTCTCAAGTGCTTACAGCCTCCCTCTGAGTAATTTGGTCCATCACAGTAAAAGCAGGGTAGGAGGGATTTTACTCAGCTCTGTATTTACCATCATCATTGATATCATCCTCATCATTAGCATTGCATTACCATTTACGCATTTCTTCAGGTTTGTCAGTTTATTCATGTTTACTTCTGCTAATTCAGTCATTCCAAATTCCTAATTACAGCCTTCACAGTCCCATCAAAAATCTCCAGCTTCGGAATTTTCAAAACCAGCCTCGCAAAAGGTTCTGAATGAACCCTCCAGTCTTTGAAGCAAAGTCCTATAGGGGAATAAGGGAGAGGGGTGAGGAGGTGAAAAGTGTGTGCAAAATACAGAGCATGTTGATTGGACGGCCTGCTACAGCACTGATCAAATCCCTCTGTAAATACAGCTAAAGCTGAGATGCCATTCATCGGAAACAGGCTGCGGTCAAATAGTCCTTTTTGCTTATGGAAGGTTCCTAACTGAGTGAGATGACCTAGAAGTATCTCAGTGGCAGCCATGATAAGAGCTGGTCCAATTCTCTGAATGTCAATTAACGGAGCCTCAGTGCTTCCTAACTCATCTCCTTTAGCATAGGACACACTGGACCTTCCTTCACTAAAGGAAAGGAGAAAATGCCGTCCCACAATTCCTTCCAGCAGCAGCGTTAAGCGACGCACCATCGTAGTTACTTTGCCCAGATCCACAAACATGTAAAAACACAACATTTGTGACACGATCCAAAACTTCTGAAAATCCTTCCCTCTCTAAAAAATATTTATTTTCTTTACCTAACAAAGCGCCTATAACAGGAAACCACACATTTCTGTCTGAATCTAATTTACTCAGGACCCCTGCCCTCTGCTGGCGAATGCAATACAAGCCAAATATTATAGAACATTACTGAGTGAAATGTTGAATAAAAGTGACTGAGAATGGATTCCAAAAAGATCTATGGGTCTTACAGGTGCCACAGAGGCAGGAGGTTCAGGGTCTCCTACCTAACCACTGGGATTAGTAGGATGGGGCACCCATGGGTTCTTCTTATTTGCCTTGTTCCATGCAAACCAGATTCTGAGGACTCTCAGCAGTTGCAATACATAATGCCAAAACAACAAACAAACTGATCACAGTTTCAAACTATAACTTACAATAAACATTACATGTGAAATTCAAAACATGGCAGCAGTTACTTGCAGGTTAATATACATTTATATGCTGCACGCAGTTTACTTGTTTACTGAAAAGATGTTTAAGGTCTCTGAGATACTCCTGCCAGCCAACCAGAGGAGCTCTAGGAGTCATGTTGGTTTATATGTGTTTTGTTGTGAAATGTCATGTCTTTCACTGAGTGTTCAAGGACAGCTGTGTGTACCAGGTACCCTGCTTTACTTTATTCCCCCGGGTGAACAATATTGATCTTAGTTGCTGAATTAGCATTTCATATCACCTTTCCTCATTTAAAATGGTGATTGCTGATATCTCACATAGGACAAATGGTTGGCTGGGGAATTGCAGCTGAGGGCGATACCGATCAGCCACGGAGAGTTAACGAGCTTATCATCACAATGTAAATAGAGGTGTGTGTGTGTGCGCGCGCGTGTGTGTGCTGATTGCTTTAGGGCCCATCCCTCCTGTGGAAGTGTCACAGTTAGTAATCAAAGGATAAACTGGAGGAGAATTACAAATGACTGTATCATCTGCGAATGTGACTGTGTCAGCTTTAAAGGATGATCATCCTTGGATGTCTGTCATAATATAAGAAGACCAGATTTATCAAGTGGGACTCTGCTTTCCCACTCTACCGGATGAAAGCGTATGAATTTACCAAGAACATCTGCTGGTCGATGATTCTGTCCAAACTGAGAATGGTCATAAACATGAGAGCTTCATATTTACAGTGAGTAATGATCTACACAGGCTGATACACTTTAGTAAAGAAGCAGTTGGTAGCTGATATTAGATTTTTGCTCATATTCATTATTCAAACAGTTGAGTCCCACACATTTTCCCTATAGGGCTGCACAGAATCATAACAGTGTTAAACAGTCCAGCTGCGTTTAATGCACTCAGGCAATCAGTGGAGTCATTTTTTTCTTTTATAAGCACATTGGAAGGGTTACAGGAGTTTTCCCATCCAGTCTGCATGTGTTTTGTGAACTTGAGGAAGGCTTACAGGTGTGAAGCAGCAGGAAGGAGAGGCAACACCTTCTGAGTATGAGTCCTGAAGTTGGGGATGAGCTGCTTCTACAAGTGAAGGTGCTACCTAGGGGTTTGTCAACGCGTGAGGATAAGGATGGAAGATGAGATCAGCTGGTAGATTAGTGTGCTGTAAGCAGCAGGGTTTTCTGTACGCACAGGCTGCAGGCCATATGACCGCATATTAAAACACTGTCAACCTTCTGCTTTCTTCTATTACAAGTCACGTCACTGTCACTTTTTCAAAATCACATTTAAACTATAATCTCAAGCCGAATGAAAGATTGCTGTCATCAGGCATCTGGTTCTGCGGTAATCAAAGAAACAAGCTGAGCAAAAAGCCGCTCTTGACGTCCTATATTGTAACGTTAAACAGCTTTAACTAGTTTTTTAAAAAAGGTTTTAATGACTTTGTCCTTTGTTTTGGAGAGGAGACCTCTGTGGATAAATCT